>NW_028327641.1:3000000-3300000 GCF_031878675.1 Megascapheus bottae | reverse complement strand
GTTTTAGCCACAATTCCACTTAGTTTTTGGGTGGATAAGTGGAGAGAAGAATCTTACAGTTTTTTTTGTTTTCGTTTTTTGCTTGCAAAGGCTTTGAATCACCTTCTCCCTGGTTAGTAGAATGACAATTATGACCCTCCTGCGCCTGGCTAGTGATTTTTTGAAAATTGGACTTTCTTCCAAATCACGCAACTGGTTCCTAGCAACGTTTTGAAGACTGACTTAAAAGTGACAGATTTTTGTCACTTGGAGACACTCTGTGCTGAACGTTAGAAATCTACCAGCTGAGTCACAGTGGCACTTCCAGTTTCTGTTTATGCGGTGCTGAGGAATGGAATCCAGGGTTTCATACATGCTAGGCAAGCTACATTTTCAGCCCAAGGTTTTATGTTTTGTTTTTTCAGTGTTGTTGCTTCTAAGGTACTGTATGATGTTCTTTCATTTTCTTTGCTTTTTACCTCTTTTCTTCTTTTTCCCTTTAGTTTTATTCTCTGTAGTCATTGTGTTGAATTCGGGTACCCTGTGTCTTGTTCATAGGTTTATGTGATTTGGGGAATGGAGAGGGTATAATAAAATGGTTAAAAAAAACAAAGGAAAAAGGGTGAACCAATTGAACAGTGATACTTGGAAGACACTAAACGGAAATTAACTGAACAATCTGGGTGGAGAGGGGGCTGAGGGTAGGAAAACAGTGAAAAATGAGGGAGGGGATAACAATTCTCTTAAGAAATGTGTTCATTACTTATGTGACCGTATGCCAACTATATATTGACTTAACAAAAAAAATTAACTTAAAAAATAATTTAGCCGGGTGTGGTGGCTCACACTTGTAAATGTAGCTACTCAAGAGGCTGGGATCCAAGGATAGCAGTTCAAAGTCAGCCTGGGCACTGAAGTCCATGTGACTCTTATCTCTAATTAACCACCAGAAACCCAGAAGTGGCCCTATGGCTCAAGGGATAGGGCAGTAGTCTTGAGCTGAAAAGCTCAGTGACAAGACCCAGATGCAGAATTGCAGTCCCATGACTTGAATGATGAATGATACTAGCCAGGCTCTGTGCGCTCACACTTGGAATGCTATCTACAGAGAATCAGGTTTGAATTCAGCCCAAACAAATTGCATGATATTCTGATTTACAGTTCATTACCAAAAATCTGGAAGTGGAGCTGTGGATCAAGTGGTAGAACACTAGCCTGAAGCAAAAAAAAAACATTTAAGGACAGTTCCCAGGCCCTGGGTTCAAGTCCCAGGACTTGCATAAAACAAACACAATGTGACGCTGAGTCCTCCATCATTTGGCGTTATAGTTCACACTTGTAATTCTATCTACTCAAGGCCTGAAATCCAAGGACCTGGATTAAGTCTGTCTGGGATGAAAATATTCCTGTCTGAAACATCATCTCTGTTATCACAGCCCAGCTGATTCACTCTGCCGAAAAGGTTCCAAACACCAAAGTCCATCCTCTATCTGAAATACTAGCAAACGTACTCACACATTATTTCCTCTTTGGGAGATAGTTGAAACATGTACCAGAAACATTTCCCTGGCTTCAGAGTGCAAGTGGAAATATATACTCACTAGAAGCCCATCTAGTAAATTACAGTCAATCATCTTTCCTCACATCTTTTTAGTTAAATTGAACAATGAGTGTTTGGATAAGAAGCGATGTGTATGAGCATACAGGTTGTAAAAGTAATGTAATCCTAGCTAGTCAAGATAAGCTGAGACCTGAGGATTCCAGTTCAAAATCAGCCATACAATAAATTCCATAAGATTTTTACCTCTAATTAACAGGCAAAAAACAGAGCGTTGAATTGTGCTTAAAATGCCACAGGCCTAAGCTTTGCATAAAAGAGCTAAGGGGTAGCATTAAGGATGCCCACCCTCTCCACTCCTTTGTAACATAGTACTAGAATTCCTAGGCAGTGCAATGAGGCAAGAAGCAAGCATAAAGGGGATCCAAGCAGGGAAAGAGGAAATAAAACTATCCCTCTTTGCAGATGACATGATTCTGTATTTAAAGAATCCTATAGACTCTACTCCCAAGCTCCTTGAGCTGATTCAAAGCTTTGGAAGGGCAGCAGGCCATAAAATCAACCCTCACAAATCAACTGCCTTCCTTTACGCCAACAGTGAGAAGAACGAGGCAATAATCAGGAAAGAAACTCCTTTCACAATAGCCTCAAAGAAAATAAAGTACCTAGGAATTAGCTTAAATAAGAATGTAAAGGACCGTTTAGATGAAAACTTTAAAACCCTAAAAAAGGAAATTAAAGCAGAACTAAGGAAATGCAAAAACCTCCCATGCTCCTGGATTGGAAGAATCAACATTGTGAAAATGGCAATCTTGTCAAGGGCTATCTACAAATTCAATGCAATACCCATCAACATCCCAATGTCATTCTTTAAAGAAATAGAAGAGGCAATTCAAAATTTCATATGGAATAATAAAAGACACCGTATAGCAAAAACACTTCATAGCAGAAAGAACAGCGCTGGAGGAATTTCTCTATTACAGAAGTATAATTCTCAAAACAGCTTGGTACGGGCACAAGAACAGGCCTGAAGTCCAATGGAATAGAACTGCGGACCCAGATATTAAACCACAGACCTATGGCCACCTAATCTTTGACATGGGAGCCAAAAAAATAGAATGGAAGAAAGATAGCCTCTTCAACAAGTTGTGCTGGCAGAACTGGTTAAGCACCTGCAGAAAACTAAAGTTGGATCCTTCTTTGTCACCTTGCACTAGAATTAACTCCAAATGGATCAAAGACCTGGAGGTTAAAGCAGACACACTGATAAGTTTACAGGAAGGAATAGGAGATACCTTAGGCCTCCTTGGCACAGGTCGAAACTTTCTTAATAAGGACCAAGAATCACAACAAATCAGAGAAAGACTGGATAAGTGGGACTGCATTAAACTGCAGAGCTTTTGTATGGCAACGGATATAGCTAGTAAACTAATCAGGAAGCCTACAGAGTGGGAGAAGATCTTCACCAACCAAACAACGGACAAAGGCCTCATATCTAAAATACATCAACAACTCAAAAAATTGAATCACTCCAAAACTAACCTCCAAAGTAACACCCATCCCATTAAAAAATGGGCCAAAGACTTAAAGAGAGTCTTCTCTAAAGAAGAAACAAAAATGGCCTATAGACACATGAAGAAATGCTCAATATCTCTGGTCATAAAAGAAATGCAAATCAAAACAACTCTAAGATTCCACCTCACTCCAGTTAGAATGGCCAGGATCAGGAAAACGAATGACAACAGATGCTGGAGGGGATGTGGCCGGGAGGGATCACTACTACACTGTTGGTGGGAGTGCAAACTCATTCAACCTCTATGGAAAGCAGTGTGGCAGTGCCTATAAAGGCTAAACATAGAACTCCCGTATGACCCAGCAATTCCACTACTTGGCATTTACCCAACAATCCAGAAACAAGGGCATACTAAACCCAATAGCACAACAATGTTCATTGCAGCACTATTCACCATAGCAAAGATATGGAACCAACCCAGATGTCCCTCAGTTGATGAGTGGATCAACAAGTTGTGGTATTTGTACACAATGGAATTCTATGCTGCTGTCAGAAAGAATGACATCGCCCCATTTGTTAGGAAATGGAAAGACTTAGAACAAATCGTATTAAGTTAAGCAAGCCAGTCTCAAAGGAACGTAGGCTCAGTGGTTTCCCTCACTCGTCATAATCAGTAGAAACCTTGGGCTCTACTAGCAGAGATTTGCAATAGAGCAAAAGGCCATATATAAGGCCATATAATGTGAAGTTAATTGAAAGGACCTCCAGGATATTGTAACAAAAGCCACATAATGAATGATTTTTGTCCTTAATGTACTATGTTGTCTCTCATCTCCTTTGCTGTCCCTTGGTTATCCCATATTGGTATTGTATCTCACTTTGTTATCTGATATATTGAATTTATTTGTATTTGGATATTTGAAATTTGATAGGGAAGGCGGGAAAACCAAGACGGCTGGGGGGTGTGGGGTTGGATGGAAATGGGTACCAAGAGATGTGAAAGGGTATCAATGTATGTGAATTAATGCACCTTCTATCTGGCAAATATCATGTAACCCTTTTACTAATTACAATAAAAAAATTAAAAAAAAGAAAGTTGTAGTGTGTGGGGAGGATGATGGGGTCAAATACATTTCTTCTTAGAAATTTACCTCATCTGGTTGCCTTGGATTTTCCTGGCCTTCTTCTTAGAGAAAGGCCTGTTATACTGGATTTGTGGCTTGGCAATGATCAACATGTACATCTTCGAGTAAGACATCCACAACTTCCATGCCTGAGACTCGAGTTTCCTGATCATTGGCAACAGCACAGCAACATCTTTCTTCCTCCTGATCCACAGGCCAAGTGAGCTGGCTTGTGTTGGTTGTTAGTTACAGTGGCTTGGTTACCAGGGTTCCATATTCTGTTCCATTGTGAGGGAGGCAGGGTCACCTTTCAGGGCCCAATGACCAAAGATATTTCCTCACAGAAGACCTCCCCAAAGACATACTGGAGGCTGAATCTCTCCTCCAATCTCACAATATACATGTGGATGTAGTAAACAGCACACCTTATTTGTCCAACACACAGGGCATCATGCACATATTTTTGACGTCAATCTACTAGGATATTATTAGGTTTCTGTATCCTAATCAATTTTTTCCTGATGATTAGCTTTGCTGTCATGTGTAAAAAATGCAAGAGGGGAAAACACAGAAGAATTAGTGAAATTTTAAAAAAAGCATTACACACATAGATAAGTGTTCATTCTTTGAAGGAGAAAGGATATTTTTACATGATGATGATGACTTTATACTTACTATGTCAGGGTTGAGAGTTTGGCATAGTGGTAGAGTGCTTGCCTAGCATCCATGAAGATCTGGGTTTGATTGCTCAGTATCACATAGATAGAAAATCTAGATGTGGCACTGTGGTTCAAGTGGCAGAGGGCTAGACTTGAGAAAACCCGAGGATAGTGCTCAGGCCCTGAATTCAAGCCCCAAGACTGGCAGAAAGATAAAAGAAAATAAAAATGCTTTTTACGAGCTAATTCACTCACAGCATTTGCTTCTGAAATCTTCGCTTCTGCATCTTGTGTAATACCCCTTTCCCTCAACATAGAGAAGAAAAACAGATCCATCCCATGGTCCACTGTGAGGCCACTGGTTGGGCTAAGAGCTAGTCGTGCAGCAACACATAAGTTTTATTCTAATACTTTCCAAACTTTGTACTCAAATATGCTACCTACTTACCAACTTAGGTCAGTTATCCTTATGCTATACCTTTTCTTCATGACTACAATATTCTTACACTCCTACGTTAATCCTCTTGTACCTCCCCTGACCTCTCTCATTGTTTTTTTCTATCTCTGGACCTCTGCTTGTCTTTCAACCCTTATATGCACGGATCTACACTTGATGGCTGTTGAGCAATATTGTATATGTAGGTGGTTAATTATTCCCTAGGCTCAGAGGGACTTAAAGACAATAGAGATTGGATTGAGAGGCTTATTGTTTTGGGTATAAATCGCTTATCAGTGGTTGTATTAGACTGGTCTGTAAGTGCACAAAAAGAAAGAGTGAGAATACCAATCAAAACTTGTGAACATCTAGTGTCTGCCAGCTACAGAGGTCTAGGTTGGTTATATCTGAAAAACTATAATCGTATTTAGTAGTAATCTTGCTCCCATTTTCAAATGGGCAGAACAAGAAACTCAAGAAAAATGTCAAATCAAGAAACAACATCCCCCACCCAATGTAAACAGACAATGGAACAGTCACTGGCAAACCTAGAGGAGAGTCTTCCAAGTGCTACACAAATGCAATTGATAAACATCATTAATGAAAAATGTGAAAATATAAAGAAAGAGAAAATGGAGGAAGCCATAGCTGAACAAGAGGAAACCATAAACAAGGTGACAAGTGAAAAAGAAGAAGCCATAAAGGAGGCCATAATAAAGGTTTTACAAAGAAAGATGGATGAATTCATAGAATCCACAAATAAAAACGTGACCAAACTCCAGCAAATGTCCAAAGGAAATAAAGCTACTGAGCTAACCACTCAAAAGGAAATCAAGGAGATAAAGAAATCCATACATGATCTAAAACAAGAGATGCAAGGCATCAAAAATGAGCAATTAGAAGCAAGGGAGATGAAAAATAAAGTAGATAGCTTTGATAGCAGGTTAGACAATGCAGAGGAGAGAATTTCCAGGGCTGAAGATAATTTAGTTATTATAGAGAAAGAACAGAAAATGAGACAATCCAAATCTAGGAAATATGAAAGAGCGCTTCAGGAGGTCCAAGATACAATTAGGAAGCCTAATTTAAGGCTAGTTGGTATTGAGGAGGGCATGGAGAAAGAGGTCAATGGTATTGGAAATATACTTCAGGGAATCATCTCAGAGAATTTACCAAATATCCAGAAGGGCCGGCCCATCCAGATACGAGAAGCTTTTAGAACCCCAAACAGACCTGACCAGAAAAGAACATCCCACCGCCACATTGTGATCCGAACTGGATCAATAGAAATGAAAGAAAAGATCCTAAAAGCAGCCAGGGAAAAAGGATCGGTAACCTATAAATTCAAACCAATCAGAATAACCCCAGATTTCTCAGCAGAGACCATGCAAGCACGAAGTGACTGGAAGCATATATGTCATGCCCTTAAATCAAATAACTACCAACCAAGAATATTGTAGCCAGCTAAGCTCTCATTCATAACTGAGGGAACAATAAAAACATTCCATTCCTGGGAAAGCTGCAACAATATGTCGAAACAACACCAACACTACAGAGAATTCTCAAAGATGCTCTATACATAGAAAACCAAAATAAATGCAATATAGGGAACGAAATGGCACCTAAACAGCATACCATCTAAGGACCACAAGAACTGTCAAGACACAGGCCCTACTGAAAGCTTTTAAAAATGGTAGGAACTAATAAATATCTCTCAATCCTAACTCTCAATATCAATGGAATTAACTCTATAATTAAACGGCATAGGCTGTCTAGTTGGATCAAAAACAAGAGCCATCATTCTGCTGTCTTCAAGAGACACATCTTACCCAAAAACAATCATCTTTTGAAAGTGAGAGGTTGGAATAAACTCTATCAAGCTAACTGCCCCCATAAACAGGCCGGAGTTGCCATCCATCCTCATATCAGATACAATAGACTTCAAACTAAAATTAGTAAGAAATGAGAAAGAAGGTTACTACATACTACTAAAGGGATCTTTCCTCCAGGAAGACATAACGATCCTAAATATTTACACACCCTTTTGAAGATTCTCAAAAGATTGAAGATTCTGCCAGTGTAAGTTAGATTCCGGCATTGATATTAAATAATGCAATGAGTAGGGATTTATATTTGAAATATCACTGTTGACAAAATCTAACACACATTTGCTTAGTATTTGCTTTTGATTTCCCAAGAAGTTCAGTACAAGCCAACATGTGTGGCATATATCGACTGGGAGAAATGATTCAGAATATGTGACTCATTTGAAGAGGAGTCAGTGAAAAGATACAGAAGCAGGATACCCATATTGTGATAATTTGTATCTTTTGCATATTTTGTGTTTCTTATTAATTCCATTTGTAGTGTACATTTCTAGGTAAAAACTTTTAAAATGTTTCCAAACAATTTGTTATTTCAACAGCAAAAAAAGACAATTTAATGCCTGATAAAATTCACAGAATCCAAATTTTTCCATATTATTTTTTTTGGTGGGTCATAGATCTTGAACTCAGCCTGTGCACTATCCCTGAGCTCTTCAGCTCCAGGCTACCACCTTACCCTGGAGCCAAGCCCCACTTCCCATTTTCTAAAGGTAAATTGGAGATAAGAGTCTCAGGACTTTTTGTGCCAGGATGGCTTTAAACCTTGATCCTCAGATCTCAGCCTCCTCAGTAGCTAGGATTATAAAAGTGAGCCACCACCCCATTATGGTCAACTTTCTGTTTTTTTTAAACAAGCCCTTTGGCTTGAACTCGGTCTGAGCACTGTCCTTCAGCTTTCCTCAAGCCTAGTGATCTTCTACTTGAGCCACAGCACTACTTCTGGCTTTTTCTGTGTATGTGGTACTGCGGAATTGAACCTTCGTCTTCATACAAGCACTCTACAACTATTCCAAACTCCCAGCCCCTCCACATTAGTTTTTATGATAGATCTTTCCATGCATCTAGGATGGCTAGAAATCCTTCTTGAGTTTCCCAACATCAGGGAGTATAGGTGTGTCCCATCCTGTGTGGCTACATAACCATTGTTTAGGGTACAGTTCTCTCTTCATTCTACCCATCTAGAGCAATTTTCATCTTCCATGTATAATCATTAAACATTCAGCTCCTGTTCCTCTCTACTCCATTCTCTGGAACCATCGTGCTTTTTGGCTCTAAGGGTTTGTTGATCCTTGGAAGCTCTGCAAGGGAAAACATACCCTAGCTCTTCCTTTATGACTGCTGTATTTTTAGTTTACTGTAATCAAGATTCATCTGTAAAATATAGTAAAATGTTCTTCCTGTTCAATGCATTCTTTTGCATATTTCTATCTTTTGATTATTATTAATAGTTGTGAATGGATTCTTCACATATTTGTTCTAGTCTCTGCTTTCTCTTCCGTTAGGTACAAATCTAGAAATAGAAGTGTTGGACCATATTTCTATGTAATTCTATATTTAGTACTTTTTTAGCACTCTCCACGCAATTTTTGATTGTTTTATATTCCTTGCAGAACTATTCCAAAGTTCTACTTCTTCTCACTACCTTCCCAGTAATAGTTAGACTTTGAAAGTTGTTTTTTTGTATTCGTGTGTGTGTGTGTGTTTGTGTGTGTATATGTGGATCTTTTTGTTTAAAACTATATTTATATTAACATATTTAAAGTAATGATTTCATTGTAATTTTAATTTTTCTCATGACTGTTAATATTGAACTTCTTTCTACATTTTGAACTACTATTTCTATATATTCTTTTTAGAAAATCCTCTCCAATCTCCAATTTTTTTCCCTTTTTTTGTGGGGTAGTGGGGAAAGTCATGGGGCTTGGACCTTGAGCTCTTTAGTTTAAGGCTATTGTCCTACCCTGAGTATTGCCCCTCAGTTCTTCTGCTCACAGCTCCCTACCCCTCTTCCCATTATATACAGAACAAAGGACATCCTCAGTCCTTTTGAAAAAGTAAGACAAAGAGTAAATTTGTAGTATAAAACAGCAAGAAATAAATTTCTTGCCAGGTGCAGTGACTTCTACCTGTAATCCTAGCTACTCAGATATCAGGCTGATATCTAAAGATTTGGTTCAAAGCCAGCCTGGGCATTAGAAAGTCTATGAGACTCCCATTTACAGTTAACCACTAGAATATGGGAAATGGCACTGTGGCTTCATAGGTAGGGTGATAGCCTTGAGTTGAAGAGCTCAGGAACAGTGCCCAGACCCAGAGTTCAAGCCTTACAAATCCCCCAGCCAAAAAAAAGAAAAAAAAAGTTTCTTCCCCAAGTGACTATTATGCCAGACATAGAACATTAACATTCTGGGTGTACTTCACTGTGCTATTACTTGATACCCTAAGATTTTGCAATATTCTCACAGTACCAGCATATGTCATCATATAATGTAGTTTTTTTCAATGGAATAATTCCATTTATAACCTAAATCTACTCCCCCGACTTATTTTTGTCAATACCTCAATTGCTTTACCATGATATGCCGCAAGCCATTAAATATTTTATGGTGGGTAATTGGAAAGGAGTCTCATGGAATTTTGTGCCAGGCTGGCTTTGAACCATTGTCCTCAGATCTCAGTCTCCTGAGTAGCTAGGATGACAGGCATGAGCCACCAAAACCTGGCTTGCCTTTTTATTTTTTTGTGGGTCTTGGGACTTGAACTCTGGGCCTAGGCACCATCCCTAAGCTTTTCAGGTCAATATTTCATGTAAGTCTAAACATTCTAGGAAAGGAATAAAAGTCCAACAAAAAAAGAATAAAATTCCAGACATGGTGTGTTTATAACTCGGTGTTAATTACTTGATGAAAATGTGCCATTCCAGAAGCTGTTGTCATTTGATGATGTAGCTGTGGATTTCAGCTGGGAGGAGTGGCAGCATCTGGACAATGCTCAGAGGACCCTGTACAGAGATGTAATGCTGGAGACCTACAGCAACCTGGTGTCCTTAGGTGAGCAAAAGTCAAATTCACTTGCAAGGCCAAGTGCCTTGTTATTTTGCAGATACGTGAATGTTTATCAAACTTTCAATACTATTTAAATGAAAGATTCCAGGCCCTGAGAAGTATCATTACTTTCTAAAGAAAACCTAAGGTAATTTTGTACTCATTCTTCAGGATACCTTCAGGATACTTTGACAACAGTTCTAAATTATGTTTCCTCTAATGGAGACGACATTCCAAACTTACACCGTAATTGTAAGTGGATAAACAATCCAGAATAGAATATATATCATTATTGGAAATAGGATCTACAAATCACTAAACAGTGAGTTTATAATGGAAACCTGGCACTAGGTGCAATGTTTCATGCCTGTAATCTTAAAATATTCAGGAGGAAGAAATCTGAGAATTCTAATTTGAAGCCAGCAATGGCATAAATATTGCTATGAAACTCTATAACTCCAAGTAACCCCTCAAAAATGTTAGTGGAGTGTCAAGAGTTTGACTTTGTGGTTGAGTGCTTGCCTAGCATGCATGAAGACCTATGCATGTAAGTGGAGCTGGGACTCAAACTGGTATTTTTCTAGCCTTGAGCAAGACAGCTAAGTTTATGCCATACAAAATGAATCCAGAGCTGGGGAAAAGTCAACCATGGAGCCAGTGAGAAATGAGAAAAAAGATTTAATCGTAACTTGTGAGTAGGATGTCTGCGAACTTAAAGCAATGATGACCCAGCATAAGCAATAATTCTCTACTATATCTAATTTACAGGCCCCTGTGTTCCCAAACCTGTATTAATTGACAAGCTAGAGCACTGTGCAGAACTCTGGATAGGAAATTCCTCTGACAAGAATATCACAGGTGAGTGAATGCATCTTCATATTGATGTTGGAGCCTGAGCCCCATTGGTAAGTTCATGTTGTGATGTGCTGAGCAATAATATTCTTAGTTACCCTAAATCCTGTGTGGAACCTATGGAATTCTTTGTGAATGAATCAAGAATCATTTTCTTTTCCCAATCCTATGCTTGGTCTCAGGGCCTGAGCATGGTCCTTGGGTTTTCTCAAGGCTAGCTCTCTACTTCTTGAGTTATAGCATCACTTTTGGCTTTTTCTTTGTATGTAGTACCAAGGAACTGAACCAGGTCTTTGTGCATGCTAGCCCAAACCCCCCGGAACCAAGAATCATAGGGTGATATAATGAATTCTATGTGGCAGTAGTGTTAAATTTAGATTTCTGTGTAGAAATCACTGTGAAACAAAATAAAATGAGAAAGCCATGAGCCCGTGGCTCATGCCTGTAATCCTAGCTGCTTAGGAGGCTGAGATCTGAGGATCAAGGTTCAAAGACTGACCTATCACAAAAACACCTCAGACTCTTCTCTCCAATGAACCAATAGAAAATGAGAAGTGGGGTTTTGGCTAAAGACATATGGCAGTAGCCTTGAGCTGAAGAGCTCAGGAAGAACAGCCAGGTCTAGAATTCAAGTCCCATGACTGCAAAACAAGAAAGAAAGAAAGAAAGAAAGAAAGAAAGAAAGAAAGAAAGAAAGAAAGAAAGAAGAAAGAGGGAAGAAAGAGGGAAGGAAGGAAAGGAAGAAAGAAAGAGAGAAAGAAAGAAAGAAAGAAAGAAAGAAATTTCATTTCTTTAAAACTAAGACTATAAATGATTGAGCAAACAAGGAATAAGTCAGGGCATTATTCTCTGATAAGGATAATATCTTTTTGCTGGTAGGAAGAGACTGGTATTCAGAACCAGACCTTTCCACCAGAAATTGAGCCTAGTGGTAGAGTGCTTGCCTAGCATGCACAAAGACACAGGTTTGATTCCTTATTACCACATACATAGAAAAAGCCAGAAGTAATGATTTCATTGGTAGGGTTCTAGTCTTGAGAAAACCCAAGGAAAGTGGTTAGGTCCTAAGTTCAAACCCAGGAATGGAAGGGAAAAAAAACAACAAAGTTTCAATCAGCATAAGAAAATTAACTAGACAATGAGCTGGAGATTTTCTGGTCTTCCATGGTTCTGAGGGACAGGAGTGTTAGAAAAGGAATTTTTATAAGACTTCAAATGGAAAGAAACAAATTTCAAAATTCCCACAAATACCTAAATTGAGACTTTAGTGAGAAGTTGTAACTGAAGGGATATAGGTGTAAGTCCTTACTGTCAAGAATCGTTCTTGCTTGGATCAAAGGCAAACAGACATATAAACCAAACTTGTGGCCGCTTAATCTAGAAAAAATTCGTGTTCCTCACTTAATGGTTAATAAGCAAACAGCATTGAAACTGGGTAAGGTAATCCTATCTGCTACTCAGGACCTGAGACTCTTATCTGTAGTTAACTCTAGAAAACAGGAAGTGGGGATGTAGCTCAAGGATAGGGGTTATAGTCCTCTGCTGAAGTGTTCAGGGACAGGGCCGTTGCCTATTAACTACAAAAAAAAAAGAAAAGAAAAGGAAAGAAAGTTTTTAAAAGATGCAGAACAGCACAATATTTAGATTATTTCTCAAAAATAAAAGAAAGGCAGCTATTTCTCAATGTATAAACAAAACAGTATTTGAAAAAAAACAGCTGCAGGTATACTATAGGTAGTACTCAGCTTAAAACTGTAGCAATACATAGTTGGGTAATTTCAATAAATATTTCCTGTGATATAAAAAGAGAACTAAAACACAGAAAAACATTATTGGTCATTGTAAAATATCATTTTCTTAATATGTTAGGGAGAAAAGCATATATTTCTCACAAATCAATTTTTACTTTTATATTTTAAAATATCTAACACTTAGGATGGGAAAGTAAAGTCATTACCTTTACAGTAAGGAATTTTTGTATCTCATGTATGTTTGTGTCTTTTTTTCTATGACTCATTTTAGATGTCCAGGTAATGGAAAATGTGTTCAAGACCTGCCAGGAAAGTCCACATGAATGTCTTTGTGAAGTAGCAGTTGCAAGTAGTATCGAAGTGGAGGAAAACGTGAGATTAGCAACAACCTTAAATTTGAGCTCTACACATAATCCAGAGCTGATTAGTAATAACGGTAACAACTTAGGGGTGAGGACTGAGGAGTTCATTAAGTGTCAGAACATGCTTCTGTCTCCTAAGCCTGATGAGATGCATGCTGCATATAGATCTCGTATGTCTCCTGTTCTTAAAAAATCCATCGGATATTCAGAGCATTTTATTCATGATTGTGACAGTCCAAAAGATCTGCAGTATCATAATTCTGTTCTCCCTGCCCAAGAAATTCTTCAGGGAGGGAGGAAAACTGCTAAATGTACTGTGTGATGAAAAATATTGTACTTAACACCGACCATCACTACACATCCGAAAATGTACACAGGAGAGACTCCTCATACATGTAGTGAATGTGAGAAATCTTTCAGTAATGAAATACGCCTTACAATACCTCAGAGCAAATATCCTGAGATATGTGATGCGTACATCAAGTGTGAAAATTAATTTCTGAGAAGTCAGACCTGACGCTCCAACCTCGATCTCCAAGAGAAGACAAACCTTATGAATATGAGGAACGTAATAAAATTTCTGCCCAGAATTCAGCTCTCAGCACACATCAGAGATCTCACTCAGAAGAGAAATCTTATGAATGGGATAAATGTGGGAAGACTTTTAGACTGAAATCATACCTCACTTTGCACCAGAGAAGACACACAGAAGAGAAACCTTATGAATGTAACAAATGTGAAAAGTCTTTCACCCAGAAGATACACCTTCGAGTTCATCAAATAACACACACAGGAGAGAAACCTTATAAGTGTAATGAATGTGGAAAGTCTTTCCAAGGGAAGGGAAAACTTCGTGTTCATCAGAGAATACACACAGGAGTGAAACCTCATGAATGTAACCAATGTGTAAAGTCTTTCAGACAGAAATCTTCCCTCAAATTGCATCAAAGAACACACACAGGAGAGAAACCTTATGTGTGCAACAAATGTGGAAAGACCTTCAAGTGGAAGTCATATCTTGATGGGCATAATAGAACACACACAGGAGAGAAAACTTATGCATGTAGTGAATGCGGGAAGTCTTTCAAATGGAAGGTAAAACTCCATGTTCATCAGAGAATATACTCAGGAGAAACACCTTATGAGTGTAACATATGTGAAAAGTCCTTCACACAGAAGCCAAACCTCAACATGCATAAGACAATTCAAACAGGAGAAAAACCTTATGAATGTAACCGATGTGGAATGTCTTTCAAATGGAAGTCTTCCCTCAAATTGCATCAGAGAAAACACACAGGAGAGAAACTGTACGAGTGCATCAAATGTGGTAAGACCTTCAGATGGAAGTCACATTACAGGAGGCATAACAGAATTCACACATATTAGAAACCTTAGGAATATAACCAAAGTTGAAAGTCTTTCGTGCAGTATTCACCCTTCAGGAAGCGTAAGAGAGTTCACACATATGAGAAGCCTTAGCAATGTAATAAATAGGAAAGACTTTTTAGTCTGTGGAAGAAAACTCAGCTTGTGTCACAGAACCAACACAAGATAAAACCCTTAATGAATGTAGCAAATGTTCAGTCTTTTCCCCAGAAGGCACAAGTCAAGATTTATCACTAAACACCCACAGGATAGACTCCGATGAATAAAATGAAAGGGAAATTTTTTTGAAGAACTCATAGTTGAGTTTGCATGATACCACACAGACACAAGATAAAAATCTTATGAATATAAGAATATGAAAAATCCATCATGAACGCATGACTAAGTATAAAATGCACGTAGGAGAGAAAAAACTTTTGAATATTACAAAGGTGGAAAGTGTTTGACCTGGAAGGCATACTTCTGTGTTCATCACAAACCTGATTCCCATAGAAGAAAAGAAAACTAATGAATAGAACAAATGTGCAATGACTTTTAATCAGAAGTCAGTCTTCAGTACATTTCAGAACATACGCAATAGAAAAATTCTGAGTAATGAAAAACATTTAGCTATATATAGAATCTCTGTATATGGGAGCATTAGGGTAAGTCTTCTAAGCAAAGTCAACCTTCAGCAAGCATTAAGAGCACTCACAGAAGAAATAATAGCATGTAGGAAAAACTTTGTCAGAAACCTCTAAAAGCTGACTGTGTGGCTTAGTGGTAGAGTGCTAACCTATCAAGGATGAAGGCCTGGGTTAGATTCCTCAATACTACGTGAAAAGAGCAAGGCAGAAGCAGCACTGTGGTTCAAATGGTAGAGTGCCAACCTTGAGCAAAAGTAGCTCAGGCCCTGAGTTCAAGCCTAAGGATTGGAGAGAGAGAGAGAGAGCGAGCGAGCGAGAGAGAGAGAGAGAGAGAGAGAGAGAGAGAGAGAGAGAGAGAGAGAGAGAGAGAGAGAGAGAGAGAGAGAGAGAAAGAGAGAGAGAGAAAGAGAGAGAGAGAAAGAGAGAGAGAGAAAGAGAGAGAGAGAGAAACAGGAACTTCTAAATTTTACAGAGATAGAGAAGGAGAGAGAGAAGGAGACAGAAACTAATTTCTAAACTTTACAGTCTTTCTATTTCCTTACAAATTCGTCTATCTCATTCTTTCTGAGAGAAGCACAGAATTCCATTGTGTAAAAATAACATATTTGATCTACTCATCAACTGACGGGCATCTGGATTGGTTCCATACCTTTGCTATAGTAAATAGTGCTGTGATAAATGTTATTGTTCTAGTGAATTTAGTATGTCCTATCTGGACGATTGGCAAGTAGTGAAATTGCTGGATCACAGGGGAGCTCTATGTTTAGTCTTTTTGTGATACTGCCATAGTGCTTTCCATAGTGGTTGAACGAGTGTGCAATCCCACCAGCAGTGTGGTAGTGATCCCTCCTGGCCACATCCCCTCCAGCATACGTTATTAGATTTCTGGATCTTGGCCATTCTAACTGGAGTGAGGAGGAAAAGGGAAAGAGGAACTGAAACTTTCTCTCCTTACAGATGACATGATTCTGTATTTAAAGAACCCTATAGACTCTACTCCGAAGCTGCTTGAGCTGATATAAAACTTTGGTAAGTTAGCAGGGTATAAAATTAACCCTCAATGTCAACTGCCTTCCTATATGCCAACAAATGAGAGGAATGAGGCAAGAATCAGGATAGCAACTCATTTTGCTATCAAAGAAAATAAAATACCTAGGAATTAACTTAGAATATAAAGCACGTTTTTGATGGAACTATAAACCCTGGAGAAGGAAATTAACGCAGAACTGAGGAAATGCAAAAACCTATGCTCCTGCTTTGGAAGAAGTAATATTGTAAAAATGGCAATCTTGATAAGGACTATCTACAAATTCAGTGCAATATTCATCAATATCCCAATGTCCTTCTTTAAATAAACAGAAGAGGAAATCCAAAATTTCACTTGGAATAATAAAACCACTTATAGTCTGATTTCTTGCATGATACATAATGTTTAATCTCACCTTCTCCACCAAAATCTCACCTTTCTCATTGAGACATAGGTGGCCCTGTTTACTAGCAGCAAGGCTCAAACGCGCAGTTTCAGGTGTCACCACTGCCTCTGTTACTGGGTAGATCCAACTCTGTCATCGATTCTGAGGTCTGCTCTGGGAGTCTTGGTCACAAGTTGTTCTGTGGCATCTGCTGCCAGCCTGTGCCTATTTGCTTCCTTTTCCTCCAGCAGCCTACAACAGGGAATGAAGTTCAGGCGCTGATGCTCTCCTTCCTATGAAGGGCAGGATGAGCCCAACCCTCCCTCATCTTCCTCTTCCAATTTTTGGGAAAAAATGTGCTGGCAGAAGTCCTCAGGTGTGGGGCATGGCTGATCCACACTTTTAATCCAGGCTGGTCAGGAGGCTGAGATCTCAGTATGGAAGTTCCAAGTCACCTAGAACAGGAAAGTCTGATAGATTCTTACTACCAAAAATAAAAACAGCTGGGAATGGAGTTTGGGCTCAATGGTAAAGGGCTAGTCTTGAGTACAAATGCTTAGTGCCCAGGCCCTGAGTTCAGGCTCCAGGACTGCCAACAACCTCACTTTAGTGAGATTATAGCTTTATCCATGTAGGCACATCTCACTGGAATCTTTGCTGGTAGAGATAGTTTTCATAATTTTGTCTCAAGGTAAAGGTCCTCCTGGGGTAGTACACAAAAGGTGTCATGGAGAGAGGAGCCCCACTTGCTCCAGGTTTGAAGATGGCATAGGTCAAGCCAGCATGGAGTTGGCACATCAGTCTTTTTCCTAGCACCACCTACCAGTGAATGTCAAATGACATTGATTCTTGTGGGATTGTGAGACTGAAGTGCCCCATTAAGGGCAGTGTTAGCACATCCAAACTTGGATACCAGGAATGCTGAAATCTCAAAGCTAAGATTTCTGTTGGCTACAGAAATGCTGGTGTGTCTATTATTCACTAAAAGTTCAGGTGCAAAGATTCTGAAGCTTGATGCCATGTGTTTATTCCATTTAGTAAAATTAGTTTAATGCACTGTATAAGTTAAAACATTTTATAAGAGTCAGGGGTAGTGAAAACATTGTTCTTGAATTCAGGTGTCTGGCAGGGTAATGGG
Organism: Megascapheus bottae; assembly: GCF_031878675.1. Classification (NCBI taxonomy): domain Eukaryota; kingdom Metazoa; phylum Chordata; class Mammalia; order Rodentia; family Geomyidae; genus Megascapheus; species Megascapheus bottae. The sequence continues at coordinate 3,282,274 of NW_028327641.1, read as the reverse complement.
GGTGGGTGTTGGTGGCTGGGACTATGAAGCTGGAGCTGCTATCAAACCATGGATCATGTTCCTCTTTGTCTGGGAGAAATGACTCCAAAGATGAAATTTGAATGGTGAGGAAAACATGATGATGTACTCAGGAAATTTCTCCTAAACAAATGCTCATGTGGAAGTGGGATGGGGGCTGGGCATATCTGAGGCAGAGCTTAAGGGGGCTTCTCATGGCGTGGAGAACGTTCCTTGCGACTTCAGGCATGCAGCAGGGTGTTTTAGATGGTCATTGTGAGATGGATGGAATAAGACTGGAGACAAGATGAATGCTGGGATCCTGCAATGCTCTTGCATGAGTGGCTGGTGGCTCACCTGAAAGAACTAATTATGTCTAAAAAAGAAATCAGGAATTTGTTTTGATTAGATAATACCTGTAATCCGAGGCATATTCAGGATCCTGATCTTAGTATTGTGGTTTAAAACCAACCCAGCAAAGGGAAAAATGCATGAGACTCTTACTCCCAGTTTAGAGCAAGAACAAAGATTGAAGTAGAGCTGTGGCTGAAGAGCTAGACTGCTACCGTGAGCAAAGAAAAGCTAAGAAAAAGCTCCAGGTCTTGAGTTCAAGGCCAGGAATGAAAGAAGGAAGGTAAAAAAGGGAAGTATGTGAGGAAGGGAAATATATAAATGAAAGAGAGAAGGAACTAGACATTTAAAACTAGAGAATATTTAAAAGTCATCAGTCCTTCTAAGAAAAGTGTTCGAGTATGGGTTCTATATGTGGTGAACTGGAAGCCCAGCAGTGACTTGTTAACCAAAGAGTCACCATGATGAGCAAAGGATAGAAATCTGCATGAGCCTCTTAGCAGATGGAGTCACAAAAGAGAACCTCAGCTCCCATCCCATAGTTAGAAGTATATAGAGATGGGGAAGTTGGCATCACCTTGATTTCATTGTGTCCGTGGAGACTGGAAGCCATGGCTCTGTGAAAGCACAATGTTCTGGTTACTGAGCTGAGAGGCTGAGGAGAGCCAAGTCCTGGCCATGAAGAATTCAGGGTGGCAGCAGAGCAACTCTGCTGCAGTGTGTGCCTGCTTGGCTGTTCTTATTCTGTGGTGGATCAGGCCGGAGCGGGTGATAGTAACTGTTTTGTGGTCACAAGCCCTTCACCAAGAGCTTCCTCTGGGATCCTCATAAGCTACAGGGTGGCTGGTGGTGGGATGTGTGTGGGGTGGAAGTGACAGAGGGATGGACGCATGGCAAGGTGGGTGAAGAGATGAGAGAAATGATGAGAGCCCAGTTCATTGGTTTCCAAGGTTAATGTGTGGGAGGTAGGGAGGCATGATGGAGGAAAGATGGTGACAGAGTGAGGCCATCTGTAGTGCCAGCCTGGCCATCATCTGAAGCTCATAGGCAGCTTCCTGATCCCTCACTTTGTCCTGCTCCTTGAGGAGGGAATGTCACGTGTACCCAGAGCTAGGGGTGGGGCAATGTTATTAGCACCTGGAGAACCATTTGCCTCTACCTGGGTGAGGGGTGGTTCTGGCTCCCATGCTGGGTGGCCTGATAGCTATGGAACAGATCTCTCCTTAGCTACCACAGTCAGAGGCTGCTCTCCATCTAGGGTTAGGGCACCTGCTCAGCCATCAGGACACCGCATGCCAGGACAGAGGCCGACAATTCAGATGCCAGCACAGGGGTGAAGATGATCTCACAGTAGCCCGAGTTACATGGCTGTCTCTGCATGCAGGACAGGATGAGCTGGGGGAAGATGTTCTCTGTGTTTTTCCACAGCCTATCCCGGCCTCTTCTTGTGTCTGATTAGTCCAAGAGAGTACCAGGTTCCCTCTCATAGTCCTGGTTCTTTTTCTTTTACAGTCATGAGGCTTGAACTCAGGTCCTGGGTACTGTCCCTGAGTTCTTTTGCTCAAGGTTGATGCTCTACCATTTGAACGATAGTGCCATTTTCAGCTTTTCCTTTTCATGTTGATCTCCGATATCTCCAGTGCTGTGCCTGCAGGGAGGCACTCACCCCACAGACAGAGCAACCTCTGCCGTGACTGTGACTGCCCACAACCCTCACACCCACTCCTTGCACACCCCTCGACTCCAGTTTTAGCTCCTCTTGGACTGGGTGTCCAGCCTACCCCTTCCTACACTCACAAAGGGTCTACAATTGTCTTCCCAGGGTCCTTTCTTCTGCCAGCCAGATACAGACTGTGCACATCTTGACGATCACAGAGCTCAAAGCCAAAGGCTGAGATGCAGAATGGGGTGACCCAATAGCTGCACAGGGCCCATGGATCATCCTGTGCATCCCCCAGCCTGTGACTTCCCCCACCCCTTTGTCAGGGAAGCTCCATGCCCACATCCTGATCCATGGTCCCCTCCAATTCCATTCTCCCTTGGATTTTGCAGACTGTCTACCATCAGGATCTAAAATTCTATTCATCACTTTATGTCCTTATCACTGATTTGCTACTTTGGCAGGATCTCCCCGTGCCTGGAGAGTGGGCATGTCATGTACTCTCTGTGGAGAAGTTGCCCCAGGAGAAGAAATATGCACTTCATGTGAGTGTTGGACAGGGCAGGAGGGCTCCCTAGGATCAGAAGCCACAGGAGGGGTGCAGATGGGGGAATGCTAGGGGTCCCAGGGGAAAGTGGGAGTTAGGGCACAGTTGGTTCCTTCTGCAGGGTTAACACCTCACAAACCCAACAGAATGAGGTTCACATTACAGATATCAGAGACAGTGCAGATTGCCAATGGGCGCAGGTGTCACTGTCACCCCCAGATGCTGGCTGCATGCTGGGATGCAGGCAGAGATGTTTTCAAGATCAGATAATGAGGATGTAGCAGGGTGTAACCATTCTTTTCAGATGGCTCTCTACCTCTCTTGAGCTTCATCTCTATCTTTGGCTTTTTCTTGGCAGTTAACTGGAAATGAGAGTTTCATGGACTTTCCTTTCTGGACTGGCTTCAAACAGAAGCTATGCACAGTTTTCAAACCATACCCTACTGAAGAAGGGAAGCTTGATCTGGTGCTTAAATGGGTTGCACTTTGGCTCCATTTGCTATGCCTCACGGGAGGGGGCTCATCATTTGTAGACTAAGATCTCATGACCTTCAAAGAAAAATGCTACCTGAAAGTTCAGGGTCCCAGCCTATGTGTTGGGCCTGGGTGAATACATTCTCTGTTATGCTGGGTCATCAACCCATGTGTTAAGCTGGAAGTAGGCAGTGCCACATTTGATAAGAACATCTGCCAGAGATTGTCACCTCATGAAAGCAGATTCTAAATTTCTATTCCATTTCCTGTGGTGGAGAAATCCCCTCCAAGTTAGACAGGCTCACATCCACCTGCAGGTCACACTCCTAATGCACCCTTGAGTGTCCTCATGGTATTGGGATCTAAGTTTGTAGGGAATGCTGGTTTAGTCCATGAAGTAGCTGGACAAGTGATGACAAACGTGTTGTGGATTAATATGAGAACAATTTAAGAAGCCCTGTAGGAGCATCAACCTGACCCTCTGTGGTGCTATAAATCTGATAGGATGTTCCAGACTGAGAAACAATCACATGGCTTTGTGTTTGGCATCCAGACAAGTGAGTGCATGTCTTAGCTGTCAGCCAATACAGAGGAGGACATGAATAAGTGGTGGAGAGCATCTGTCAGACCCCTGTCTGGGGGCAGGTGGAGAGAACATAGGAAGGTAGATACCATGGCTGTGGTGGGGCCAAAAAAAAGGGTAAAAGAGGCAAAGGAACCAGGTACTGGTAGCTCAAGACTGTCATCCTAGCTACTCAGGAGTTTGAGATCTGAGGATCACAATTCAAAGCCAGCCCAGGACAGAAACTCCATGAGACTCTTATCTGCAATAAACTACTGAATGCAAGAAGCTCAAGCTCAGTGACAGCATCCAGGCCTAGCGTTCAAAACCCAGGACTGGCAGAAAAAAGTATCAAAGGACAAGAAGCTGGCCAAAGTTAGAGGGACTCTACCTTGACAAACAATACAATGGTAAGTTGCACTCAGAAGACTTGCAGAAAATCTGGAAATGCCTGAGACCTATCTATGTATGTTTCCTGTTTTTCTAAATACATATGTTTATGCATTTATATATTAGCATAGAGAGAAAGATCAATACATATGACAATATATATATATATATATATATATATATATATATATATATATATATACATAGCCAGACACTTATGGGTGGGTGGTATACTGTGTGAGAGTTTGTGTTTGTGTTTTGTGGATGGCTATCTCTGTTTAGGAAAGGTAGAAAATATGTAAGTATCTTTAAAAAATCTTGATAAAATATAGAGAGACATAAGCTCTTGAGGGAATCTGAAATGACAAGATTATTCACAGGCACGTTTATCCGTATGGATTCCTCAGCAAGTTTTAATTTTTTTTCATTATTTTCTTTCTTTTTTTGAACCAGTGCTATGGATTTCTCTCAGGGACCAGGTGCTGCCAATTACTAATTTTCTCATGGCTGGTACAAGAGGAACTGAGCCACAGTTCCACTTTTGCCTTATTTATTCGTGCTTAACTGAAGATAAAGATTTCTATCAGTGACTTTCTTTCAGGGGCTGGATTCTAGCGAGGATCCCCAGACCTCAGCCTTCTTTATAGCTACAATTAACAATATGAGAACCCAGCACTGGGTTCCAATGCACAGGGCAAGAAATTGAGTGAATCTCTCAACTCCAATTAGCTATAATAAGCTAGAAGTGAAAGACCAATACCTTTGAGGAAAAGATGCTGAGGGTTATCACACAGGCCCTATGAGTAAGCCCTAAACCCTGTACACATGTGTGCATGCACACATTGGCAAATACACACACAGACATGCACACACACAATATCTCAGGCAATATTGTATTTTGAATTAATATCCAAAGATTGGACAACAGGATAGCTAGAAATAAAATCTATTTTTCTTGTCTACATTGAGGGAAAGGGATAAGTCACAAGATGCAGAAGCGAAGAATTCAGAGGCAAATGCTGTGAGTGAATAACTTGTAAAAAGCACATTTCTTTTCTTTTCTTTTCTTTTCTTTTATTTTCTCTGCCGTTCCTGGGGCTTGAACTCAGGGCCTGAGCACTGCTCTTGGCTTTTCCCAAGTCTAGCCCTCTGCCACTTGAGCCACATTGCCATATGGATTTTTATATCTGTGTGATATTAAGGACTCAAACCTAGATCTTCATGGATGCTAGGCAAGCACTCTACCACTGGGCCAAACTCTAAACCCGATAAAGTATTTATAAATAGTCATCATCATCATATCAAAATATCCTTTCTCCTACAAAGAATGAACACTTATCTATGTCTGTAAGACTTTTTTTTATGTCACCAATGGTTCTGTGATTTTCCCACTTGCATTTTTCAGATGACAGCACAGATATTCATCAGGAAGAAAAATAGATTAGGATACAGAAACCTAACAACGACCTAGTAGACTGAAGTGAAAAATATGTGCAAGATGGCCTGGGTGTTTCATCTATTTGTAGAGTGCTTGGCTACCACACAAAAAGACTCCGGTTTGATTCTGCAGTACCATATACATAGAAAACGCTGGAAGTGGTGCTGTGGCTTGGGGGGACAGCTATAGCCTAAAGAAAGCCTAAGAACAATGGTCAGGCTCTGAGGTCAAGTCCCAGGACTAGCAAAAAAATGTGCAAGAGGGAAAATGCAAGCTGAGAAGGCACTGTGAAGCAAAATGTCTTGTGAAGGGTAAGGGGAATAGTGACAGTTAAGTTTGGATCTTACATAAGAAAGACTCCTTGAGCCTGAAACCAGGTTAGCACTTACGCCTAGTTAATGACTTGGGATTTGAACAAAAAGGTGTGCTGTTTACTACATCCATATGTGAGGTGGGAAAGGAGATTCAGCCTCCAGTATGTCTTTGGGGAGGTCTTTTGAGAGCAAGGAGCTTTGGTCATTGGGCCTTGAAAGGTGACCCTACCTCCCTCACAATGGAACAGAATATGGAACCCTGGTAACCAAGCCACTGTATGTGACAACCAGCTCAAGCCATCTCCCTTGGCCTGTGGCTCAGGAACCAGAAAGATGTTGCTGTGCTGTTGCCAAAGGTCAGGAGGCTCGCATCTCAGGCATGAGATATATGGATGTCTCACTTGAAGAAGTAGATGCTGGATCAGTGCCAAGCCAAAATTCCAGTATATCAGGCATTTCTCTAGGAAGAAAGCCAGGAAACTCCAGGGCAACTCAGATGAGGTATATTGAGTGGAAACCTATTTGTACCCATCATCCTGCCCACACACTACAACCTTCTTGTGTGCTTTCAAGTGACTATACTGAGATTAGAGTGTGTCATTTCCAATCTACTCTATTCCAATTCCTCAGTGTGAAGTGTGGTCCCATTCCTACGTTTGAAATATCCACTGTTTTGCCAACATAGTGTGATGGTAAGTCAGCTCAGACTCTGAATGAGCCTTGTAATCCATGGATCCTGGAGGAAGGCCTGTTGGAGATGCTGCTGACAAAGCTGATCCCTGCCTACCAGAAAGGTGATCTCTTTTATGTGGGAAACTTCCTGCACAATTTCAAATAGTGGAGGACAATGTAGTAGTTGCTGGAAATTCTCTTGCAAAAGTGAGTGTTCCCCCTCCAAACCCAGGTTTGCTCACCCCTCCTGGCCAAGTCTTGGAATACTTGGCTCCTCTCTGAGCCTGTTTGGTTCACTGGGGTGTTCACAGGGGAGCTAAGCATGATACAAGTGCACAAACTACTTTATTATGACTGGGACACCATGCCATTTCATTTCCCTCACAAGCTACTGGAGTCTCAACAGTGTGCTTACTGAGAAGTTGGATTTCAGGCATGAGTAAGTGGCTCCCAACTGCAGCCCTCACCTAGGTGACATCCTAGGAAATCCCATTTCCCAGTAAGAAATGAGGTGTCAGTACTAATGGCGGAGGCCTGTGAAATACTGGAGTCAGAGGAAAAGCTGGGGGCTGAATCACTTTTGAGCCATCAGGGAGGGATTGTGATAGCTTTGCCTGTTAGAACCTGAAAGCATTTACATTTTGGTGTGTGGTCCAGTTCTGCCACTTGAACCTGAACCCAGGTCTGAATGCCATCCCTTTGGTGTTCAAAACTTAGCACTGTACCATTGGAGTCATAGGTCAAGTTCTGGCTTTTTGCTGCCTAATTGAAGACAAGTGCCTTTAGACTTTTACTGACTAGACTGGCTTTCCACTGTGATCTTCAGAGCGCAGCCTGATGGGTGGCTAAGATTAGAGGAATGAACATTTAGTTCTTTATTTAGAGCACTCACTTATTGATTTATTTAGAGCATTTACTTAGTTAATTTAAGGTGCATTTACTTTGGACAGATGCATAGAGGCCTCTCTCAGAAGCTTCTGGAAGTGGGGTGTAAAAGTCATCCTGTTCTCGAGTATTTCTTACCCCCCCTCCCAGCACATAAGTGCACATCTCTGCAGGACAGCCACAGCATTAGAGTCCTGCAAGAAAGGGGCTTTGGTAGAAGGCTCAGGATGGAGAGAGAAGGCTCTCACTTTCCTTGTACCGAATGTGCCCACAGCATCATGTGGTCCATCTATACGATGTGAATGGACTTCTACCCCAGTGATTTCTACGAGTTCAAGAACTGCCACACCCTGACACAACTCAAGCTCTATATGAGGCTCCACATGCCGGCTTTGGACCTGCTCTTCTAAACACATACTTTTTGACCAGCTGGAGGAATGTGCGACCAGTAAGACCAAGAAAAAGTAGAAGTCCTGGTGTGGGTGCCTCAGAGCCTGTGAGTAGGAAGCCCATGTGGTCTAGATATTGGTTGGCCCTTACTTCTAAAGAGCATGGCAAAATGCCCTTTATGGGTGGTGTCAGCCAGGTAATGTCTGTCCTCTGAAAGGACTCGGGAATAAGCACTCATTAGAAAGACCCTACACCTCCTCAGTGTTCAGTCCAAACTCCAGTTCTACAGGTTCCTCCATTAGATCCTCATGGAAGTTGAGTGACACTTCAACTTGCAGAGTCCACTCTGTCCACTCTGTACCTATTTCCATCCTTAGGTTTGGGGCATCGTGGAAGAGCTTATCCTGAACTCCAGATGAAAAACCCACCAATGGAGCTGGTGACTGATGGAGACAGAGAATCATCACTGCACTCCAGAAAGCTTGGGCCTTCTGTAGAAATTACCAAACAGGTTTAGAGTCCTGTGGATATACCTTTTGCTCTGAACCCCATGTGTGACACAGTTGAACCTGCAGATACTATGGAGGAAGAAAAAGAGCAGCCAGATTTCCTTCCGTTTCCTTTCACACTCCACCCAGAGTCAGTCCATCTGAGTCAGAGTAACACTCCACTTATTGTGCAAGCTGAAGGGGCACACGCTGGGCTCATGGAAAATGTCCCCATGGGAAGCAGCAAGTGTACTCTCAATACTGGATTCATTGGAGGAAAATGAATCCATCCTCACAGAATATCCAGACCCATCCATCTCACTAAAAGAGACTCAATCTCCATTCGACAAACCAGAATCCATCCCCCTCTTAACTCAGGAAGGACATTCTGTTTCTCATGAGGAAGGAGACCCTTCTGAGGACTCTGAAGTAGAATTACTGTCTGAAGGCAACTTGGAGGCCAGTCTGGATTTAGAGCTTCCCTGTCCCCTTCCTAAAAAGACATCTCTTTACCTTGCTCTCATGATTCTTGTCAAGTATTCATTGTATTTACTTTGCTAACTATTAAACTCTCATTGTTAATATTATGGTGTGCAGTTCTTCAGTCCTTGTTATACTGTGTTTTATTTTCCACTTAGAATGTGAGACCTCAGACACATAGGTCCTGGGTGGGCCAAAAACCCGACAGGTCTGGTCCCATAGAAGACAACCTTACTGGATATACAGGGAACTATGAAATGCATGGAATCACCAGGAATCCAGGCCAGGCCTCCATGGAAAGGCAAGTCAGCTACCAAAGCTTAAGGACAGAGCAGATGTCTGGAAATGTGTTTTGTCAATCGGGAGAAGTGCCAGAGTAACTGTAATATTATGGGGGACTCTGTTCTGTGAGTTCAAGTCTGTTTATATATCCATTGTGCTTTGTACAAATATTTAAGAAAATTAAAACTCCACAATAGCATCAAAAATCTAGTTTGGCTTTGAATGTGGCCTAGTTGTAGAGTGTTCTCCTAGTATACAAGAAGACCTTGATTCAATTCCTTGGCACTGCATACACAGAAAAAGCAGATGGGGCACTGTGGCTCAGGTGTCAGAGTGCCACCCTTGAACAAATGTGGCCAAGGACAGTTCCTGGTCCCTCAGTTCAAGGCCCAGGACTACCCAAACAAGAAATCATACCATTTTCCACACATTTGGAAATAAATCTGTTTTATCTAACCCTACTTCTTTTTTGCCAGTCCAGGGTGTGTGCCAACAAGCCAAACTACTGGCTCCCAACCTTACTATTTTTAATCATTTAATTTTTTTACATAATCATATTTCATGCTGTCTGTATTAATACCAAAAACAGTATGCTTAGTGTAATAATGTTAAAGGTAAAACATAAGAAATTAATAACCAAAATTCCTTTTTTATTAGTTTTATATCATTACTACAATTTTAGGAGAAAAATTACCTAGAATTATTATTTTAGAGTTCAAGTAATCCATTTTGATAAATATATCAACCTACATCATTTATTTGAACACATTTTAAACTATTCTTTCAAGAATGAAAATACATATATATTTGTTGTAAATGAAATTTATGACTTGGGAGGAAGGGAAAGAGAACAGGGGGGAGGGGGTAACAGTGTTTACAAGAAATGTACTCATTACATATGTAACAGCAATCTCTTTGTATATCACCTTGACAACAAATTTTTTGAAAAGTACACTAATTTTAAATGTCTACTTTGGGCAGAATTTTTTTTTTGCCAGTACTGTGCTTAGACTCCAGACCTGAGCACGATCCTTGTTTTTGTTTTTGTTTATTCTTAAGGCGCAAGTTCTATCACATGTGCCACAGCACCACTTTTATCTTTTTTTATTTTTGTTGTGCTGAGAAATTGAACTTGGGTCTTCATTCATGCTCGGCAAGAACTCTTCCACTAGGCTTAACTTATAGCCCCAGTGGGAAGGAAGTTTTCCATAAAATATGTAGGAAATATGTCCACTAAGGAAAAGCCATCAAAAATAGAAGAAAAATTATATACTTAGATAACGACATGCCAGTATTATGGCAGATCTCTGTAATTATAGCTTCAAGAGTGGCCTATTTGGACCGGGAGTTGGCTGGCTGAAGTAAAGTGCTATCCTTGAGCAAGCCCTAGGACAGTGCTCTGGCCATGAGCTGAAGCCATAGGACATGCAAAAAATAATAATTTAATGCGCGTGAATGGTGGCTCACCCTGGTAATCCTAGCTACCCTGGAGGATCGAGGTTCAAAGACAGACCAGGCATAAAAATCTGTGAGAATCTTATTTCCAAATAATCCAGAAAATTCAAAATGACAATGTGCCTCAAGTGGTAGAGCTCTTGCCTTGAGCTGAAGAGCTTAAGGTAAACATCCAGGTCCAGAGTTCAAGCCCCATGAGTGAAAAAAAGAAAAAGAAAAAGAAAGCCCTTATCTAAGGCTGGAGTGCACACTAGTGGTAGTTTGCTTGCCTAGTATGCACAAAGCCCTGTGTTCAATTACTCTGTACCACTTACACCAAAAAAAAAAGGTGGAAATGATCTCAGAAGTTTGGGTTCTGAGGATCACAGTTCAAAGCCAGGCCAGACACTAAAGCCATGAAACTGTTACTTCCACTTAAGCACCAGAAAACCAGAAGTGACACTGTGGCTCAAGGTGTTTAAGGTTGTAGCCTTGAGCTTAAGAGCCCAGGGACACTGCCCAGGTTCACAATTAAAGTCTTACAACCAAAAGACAGAGAGAGAGAGAGAGACAGAGAGAGACACAGAGAGAGAGAGAGAGACAGACAGACAGGCAGACAGACAGAGACAGAGAGACAGAGACAGAGACATCAAACAGTCAGGCACTGCTGGCTGAAGCGTGTAATTCTAGCTACTATGGAGGCTGAGATTGGAGGATCTTGGTTCAAAGCCCAAGGCCAGCCTGGACACATATGTTTGTGAGACTTACATCACCAATTAACTACCAGAAACCGAAAATGGAGCTGTAGAGGAAGAACGCTAGCCTTGAGCTGAAGAGCTCAGGGACAGTGTCCAGGCCCAAAGTCCAAGCACCATGAGGAATCAATAATAAAAAAAGAAGATAGCTAATAGTAATGATGAATAATTTTGTGATGGGAGTTTGGCCTAGTGGTAGAGTGCTTGCCTAGCATGCACGAAGCCCTGGGTTCAATTCCTCAATACCACATACATAGAAAAATGCTGGAAGTGGTGCTGAGGCTGAAGTGGTAGATCCCTAGCCTTGAGAAAATATAAGGACAGTGCTCAGTCCCTGAGTTCAAGCCCAGGACTGGCCAAATCAAAAGTAGTAGAGCACTGGCATTGAACTGAAGATCTGAGGAACAGCCCAGGCACAGAGACCAAGCACCGCAAACAACAACAAAATCTATGAAATTGCAGTGGTGGTTTTAAGCTAAGCAAAAGTAGAGTAGAAACTGGTAAAATACATATTTGTGTGTAAGCAAAATAGCCAGACTTATGCATTAGAATAGGATAGCAACTTGAAAAAAAATTGTGTTTTCCATTTCACTAGGTCCTGTCTCTTAATTTATTCAAGTAAGTAAAATGCTGGGTTTTATAATCATTGCTCTGAGTATTAGAAAATCATAATATCTCTCATTAATCAACAAAAACCAGGAACTGGGGCTTCGTTCAAATGGCCGAGTATCAGGCAAGAGAAGACAAAATTGAAGTAAGAACTTGAAGTTCTTGATCCAGAACCTGCATAGTAACAGAGCAGCAGTCTGGTGATGGTACCTCACACCTATAATCTTAGCTACTCTGGAGGCTAAGATCTGAGAATCAAAGTTAAAGACAGCCAAAGTACCCAGATAACTGCCAGAAGAACCAGAAGTGGCACTGTGGCTCACAGATTAAAGCACTAGCCTTGAGCTGAAGAGCTCAGGGACAGTGCCCAGGCCCAGAGTTCAAGCCCCACAATTGACAAAAATCAAACAAGCAAACAAAACTCACAAAGAAGCCTGCAGACCACAGTGGTTCTGCTGAGTGTCTTCTCTATGGGGATCAGGAAACATTTCACTTTTTCTGTCTCTTCCCATCTCAACATTCATACTAAAATAAGACTGTGTTGAAAGTTTCAATTTATAAAAATGTTTCTCATGAAGCACCCTGAAATATTCATCGCTTATATCTCAATTGAAGATAGTTGATTTGGGGCTGCATTGGTAGAGTGCTAGCCTTGAGCAGAAAAGGTCAGGGATAGAGCTGAAGCACTCAGTTGAAGACCCAGTGCCAACACACAAATGAAATTATGCACTTTATACATATTTTCTAATTTCTTAATGAATTTTTCAGTCTGCATTAATATAGGGTACAATCTTAGAGTTGTTTTGATTTGCATTTCTTTTATGACCAGATGTTGAGCATTTCTTCATGTTTCTATAGGCCATTTTTGTTTCTTCTTCAGAGAAGACTCTCTTTAAGTCTTTGGCCCATTTTTAATGGGATGGTTGTTACTTTGGAGGTTAGTTTTGGAGTGATTCAATTTTTTGAGTTGTTGATATATTTTAGATATGAGGCCTTTGTCCATTGTTTGGTTGGTGAAGGTCTTCTCCCAATCTGTAGGCTTCCTGATTAGTTTACTATCTATGTCCTTTGCCATACAAAAGCTCTGCAGTTTACTGCAGTCCCACTTATCCAGCCTTTCTCTGATTTGTTGTGATTCTTGGTCCTTATTAAGAAAGTTTCGATCTGTGCCAAGGAGGCCTAGTGTATCTCCTATTCCTTCCTGTAAACTTTTCAGTGTGTCAGTTTTACCTCCAGAACTTTGATCCATTTGGAGTTATTTCTAGTGCAAGGTGACAAAGAAGGATCCAACTTTAGTTTTCTGCAGGTGCTTAACCAGTTCTGCCAGCACAACTTGTTGAAGAGGCTGTCTTTCTTCCATTCTATTTTTTTGGATCCCTTGTCAAAGATTAGGTGGCCATAGGTTTAATATCTGGGTCCTCAGTTCTATTCCATTGGACTTCAGGCCTGTTCTTGTGCCAGTACTAAGCTGTTTTGAGAATTATAGCTCTGTAATAGAGTCTAAAGTTTGGAATTGAAATTCCTCCAGCGCTGTTCTTTCTGCTAAGAAATGTTTTTGCTATACGGGGTCTTTTATTATTCCATATGAAATTTTGGATTACCTCAGCTAGAATGTCTAGGATCAGGAAAACGAATGACAACAGATGCTGGAGGGGATGTGGCCAGGAGGGATCACTACTATACTGTTGGTGGGAGTGCAAACTCGTTCAACCACTGTGTTAAGCAGTGTGGCAGTGCCTCAAAAGGCTAAACATAGAACTCCCCTATGACCCAGCAATTTCACTACTTGGCATTTACCCAACCACCCAGAAACAAGGACATACTAAACCCACTAGCACACCCATGTTCATTGCAGCACTATTCACCATAGCAAAGATATGGGACCAACCCAGATGTCCCTCAGTTGATGAGTGGATCAACAAGTTGTGGTATTTGTACACAATGGAATTCTATGCTGCTGTCAGAAAGAATGACATCACCCCATATGTTAGGAAATGGAAAGACTTAGAACAAATCATATTAAGTGAAGTAAGCCAGACTCAAAGGAACTTAGGCTCAGTGGTTTCCCTCATTCGTCATAATCAGTAGAAACCTTGGGCTCTACTAGCAGAGACTTGCAATAGAGCAAAATCTTGATATATAAGGACATATAATGTGAAACTAATTGACAGGACCTCCAGGATAGTGAAACAAAAGGCATATAATGAATGATTGTTGTCCTTAATGTACTATGTTGTCTCTCATCTCCTTTGCTGTCCCTTGGTTATCTCATATTGGTATAGTACCTCACTTTGTTATCTGATATATTGAATTTATTTGTATTTGGATATTTGAAATTTGATAGGAAAGGGGGTAAAATCAAGACAGGTGGCGGGTGTAGGGGGTAGGGAAACGGGTACCAAGACATGTGAAAGGCTATCAATGTACGTGAATTAATGCACCTTCTATCTGGCAAATATCATGTAACCATTTTGCTAATTACAATAAAAAATGCAAAAAAAAAGAAAAGCAGAAAATGGTTCTGTCACTCTAGTGGTATAGCACAAGCCTTGAGAAAGCCCAAGGACAGTGCTCAGGCTCTGAGTTCAAACCCCAGGACTGGCACACAATAAAAAGGGATGAGTAAATGGAATAAGTCTAGTGTAAATTTGTTACGTATCATTTTCTCTTAAAATTTCTAAAAGATTTTTATTATTGCCACTGAAAAAGTACCCATATATTTTGATTGCCTAGAGCTGTATGTATATATGTATATATAATGTACATATATGCATATGTAAATATTCACACACATGTATACCACAATTTTTTCAATGAAAAATGTATGAACAGTAAACTAAAATGAATTTTTTGTTTTTAGGTGGAATGATTCATCTCATATAAATACATTTTGGTGTTTAAACAAAATAAATAAATAAATATAGGGTACAATCCTTGTTACTTAAGTAAGATTGCTCTTTTTTTTCTTTTTCCCAGTCCTAGGGCTTGGAATCAGGGCCTAGACATTTTCGTTGGATTCGCTTGCCCAAGGTGAGTGCTCTGCCTCTTGAGACACAGCGCCACTTCTAGCTTTTTTCTGAGTATGCGGTACCGGTGAATAGAACCTAGGTCTTCATGCATTCTAGGTGAGCACTCTACCATTAGACTACATTCCCAGGCAGTGAGATTCCTCTTACAGTCATTGTATGTTCACAGAGTTTGATCTCACACACTGTAGGGCCCTGGTTGGCTTTGACCTGTGATCCTAAGCCCTGAGCCTCCTAAGTAGCTGAAATTAAGTTGTGAGCCAGCATGATGGCTTCCATTCTTTTTTCTACAAAAATATATGTAGTTATCTAAAATATATCTGTAGCTGAAAAAAATGAATCTCTCCCAAACAAATCTTCAAAGAAACAACCATCCTATTAAAAGGTGGGCTAAAGACTTAAAAGAAGAAAAAATAAAAATGGGCTTTAGACACATGAAGAAATGCTCCATATCTCTAGCAATAAGGGAAATGAAAATCAAAACAGCTTTGAGATTCCACCTGACTCCAGTCAGAATGGCTATTATCAAAAAATCTAATAATAGATACTGGTGGGGAAGTGACCAGGGGGGATCACACCTACACTGTTGGTGTGAGTGTAAACTCGTTCATCCACTAGGGAAAGCAGTGTGGTGGTTCCTCAAAAGACTGAACATAGAGCTCCCCTATGATCCAGCAAATCCACTACTTGGCATCTACCCAATTGTCCAGAAAAAAGGGCATACTAAAGCCACTAGCACAATGATGCTCATTGCAGCACTATTTACCATAGCAAAGATATGAAACCAACCCAGATGCCACTCAGTAGATGACTGAATCAAGAAGATGTGGTACTTATACACAATGGAATGCTATGCTGCCATCAGAAGGAATGACATCGCCCCATTTGTAAGGAAATGGAAAGACTTGGAAAAATTCATATTAAGTGAAGCAAGCCAGACCCAAAGAAACATAAGCTCAATGGTTTCCCTCATTTGTAATAATTAGTTCACATCTAGGACTCTCCTAGCAGAGAATTACAATAACTCAAAAACCTAGGTATATAAGTTCATATAGGATGAGACTAAATGAAAGGATATCTAGGATATGGGAACAAGAGATATATCTTGTGTCATCGTTGCTCTTAATCTTGTGTGATTTTTGTCCTTAATCTACTATGTTATTTCTCATCTCTTATTTTGCCCTTTGGTTAATGTCAGATTGTTACTGTATCTGATTTTTTCCCTGGCATATTGTATATATGTTTATTTGTTTATGTCAAATAGGAAAGGGAAGGGGGGAAACAAGATGATTGGGAAGGGGAGGGGAGAGGGAACTCTGGACAAAAACATGTGGAGTGGAATAAGTGTGTGAGAAGTAATGCAGTCCACGACCTGTAAATGTAATCGTAACCCCTCTATACATTACCCTGAAAATAAAAAAGAGACTATAAAAATATCTGTAGAAAATGAGGCTGGATGATGGAAACAACCAGATGCCCTACTACAAAAAATGTGATACACGCACACACACACACACACACACACACAGACAATGGAATGATACATAGCCAACCGACAAGATAAAATAATGGCATTCTTGGAGAAATGGATGAAAAGGAAAAAAATCATATTAAGTGAAGTAAGCCAAACTCAAAGGAACATAGGCCCAAGAGTCTCCCTCATTTGTCAAATTCAGTAGAAACCATGGGCTCTGCTACCAGAGATTTACAATAGAACAAAATCTAGAGACATCGTGACAAATAGTATGACACTAAATGTAAGGACCTCCAAGTTAAAGAAACAAAACTCATATAATGAGTGATTGTTGTTCTTAATGAACTATGTGATCTCTTATCTCTTTTGCTATCCCTTGGTTATATCATATTGTTACAATATTTCACCTTGTTTTCTGATATATTTCATATGTGCCTAATTGGTTGTTTGAAATTGGATAGGGAAGGGGGGAAATGAACATGAGTGGGGGCAGGGGAAGGGAAATGGGGACCATATCATTACATGGGGTATCAAAGTTTGAGAAGTAATGCACCTTCTATCTGGTGAATATAATGTAACCCTTCTATAAATTACAATAAAAATAAATACATAAAAAGAAGATCTGCACAGAAAAAAATAATAATGGCATTTTTGGGGTAGTGGATGAAATTAGAGTGAATCCTGCTGAGTGAGATAAGTCAAGACCAAGGAACAAAAGTTACATGGTATCCTTAATATATGGATGTTAGTTTCAAACAGTAGTAGAGCGATGATTGAATAGTTGATACCCAAAGTTCTGGACATAATTTTGGAAATATAAACATAACTACATAGACAAAAAAATCTAGGATAGACTATACACTCTATGGACATGTGTTTTATTACAGATTAATCTGTATCGATGACATACAAAGACTCAGCTTAATTTTTACTATATTCTAAAATTTAAGTGCCAGTGATTGTATAGCGATTCCCTTCTTGAATACTTGTTGGTTAAACATGACATTTGAAATATGATGTAAAATTCAATGTTAATAAATTTTTTTAAAAAAAGAGGCTAGAGGTAAATACCACTAATGTACTTGCTCTAAGTGGTACAGAAATTTTCTTAATGAATCAAGGGGTTTTATTACATCTTTATGCAATTATTTTAGTTCTGAGTGTTCTACACTCAATGCTACTTCTGGAAAGATGATATAGCTGACTGTGTAGATGGTATGAAGACATACTGGCCTAAACGTAGAATAAAGCACTGGTAAGTGGCTGTTAGCTGTCCAGATTCTACCGCAATATGTGGAATGAATTTATTAAGCACAATGCAGGCTCTTAGTCAGATCAGGATCAAGATTATGTGGTTCCATGAGATGAATGAGGAAAGATCAGAAAAATCTACTAAGATATCCAGATATACCTCTGAAACTTAGGTATCTGGACTCCTTTTTTTTTCTTTCTTGGTGGGGAGCTTGAACTTTGGACCTGGGCAAGGTCTCTTACTTCTTTTTCCTCAAGGCTAATGCTGTACCAGTTTTAGCCACAACTCCACTTAGGTTTTGGGTGGATAAGTGGAGAGAAGAATCTTACAGTTTTTTTTTGTTTTCGTTTTTTTGCTTGCAAAGTCTTTGAATCACCTTCTTCCTGGCTAGTAGAATGACAATTATGACCCTCCAGCGCCTGGCTAGTGATTTTTTGAAAATTGGACTTTCTTCCAAATCACGTAACTGGTTCCTAGCAAAGTTTTGAAGCCTGACTTAAATGTGACAGATTTTTGTCACTTGGAGACACTGTGTGCTGAACGTTAGAAATTTACCAGCTGAGTCACAGTGGCACTTCCAGTTTTTGTTTATGTGGTGCTGAGGAATGGAATCCAGGGTTTCATACATGCTAGGCAAGCTTCATTTTCAGCCCAAGGTTTTATGTTTTGTTTTTTCAGTGTTGTTGCTTCTAAGGTACTGTATGATGTTCTTTCATTTTCTTTGCTTTTTACCTCTTTTCTTCTTTTTCCCTGTAGTTTTATTCTCTGTAGTCACTGTGTTGAATTCGGGTACCCTGTGTCTTGTACATAGGTTTATGTGATTTGGGGAATGGAGAGGGTATAATAAAATGGTAAAAAAAAAAAAACAAAGGAAAAAGGGTGAACCAATTGAAGAGTGTTACTTGGAAGACACTAAACGGAAATGAACTGAACAATCTGTGTGGAGAAGGGGCTGAGGGTAGGAAAACAGTGAAAAATGAGGGAGGGGATAACAATTCTCTTAAAAAATGTGTTCATTACTTATGTAACCGTATGCCAACTATATATTGACTTAACAAAAAAAATTAACTTAAAAAATAATTTAGCCGGGTATGGTGGCTCACACTTGTAAATGTAGCTACTCAAGAGAATGAGATCCAAGGATAGCAGTTCAAAGTCAGCCTGGGCACTGAAGTCCATGTGACTCTTATCTCCAATTAACCACCAGAAAACTAGAAGTAGCCCTATGGCTCAAGGGATATGGCAGTAGTCTTGAGCTGAAAAGCTCAGTGACAAGACCCAGGTGCAGAATTGCAGTCCCATGACTTGAATGATGAATGATACTAGCCAGGCTCTGTGCGCTCACACTTGGAATCCTATCTACACAGAATCAGGTTTGAATCCAGCCCAAACAAATTTCATGACATTCTGATTTACAGTTCATTACCAAAAACCTGGAAGTGGAGCTGTGGATCAAGTGGTATAACACTAGCCTGAAGCAAAAAAAAACATTTAAGGACAGTTCCCAGGCCCTGGGTTCAAGTCCCAGGACTTGCATAAAACAAACAAAATGTGACGCTGAGTCCTCCATCATTTGGTGTTATAGTTCAATATTCTTGATATGCGTCTTAGAAATTAAGTCCCTAGCAAATACTCTCCCCTGAAATTCTGCTTCATAGCTGATTCATAGAATTTCAGCATCATTACTATCACCTTCCAGTTAGCATAGCAGTCGATTACTGAAAATTTGAAGAAAACTTTTGAGTAATCCTAATAAATCTGTGTATCATCTGCACACACATCAAATCAGCAGCAGCTATGTTCTACTATTATCTAAATGTATTTAATCCCTTCTTGAGTTAATGAGCCTTAAAGAGTAAAACATATGAAATAGTTATGAAACTAACAGTCACCATTCTTCTACCTAATATTGTAATATAAGTTTATAAATGCAAGGACTATTCTGAAGTGTGCAGAAAATAGCTTCTGATTATAATATTCTCATGAAGTATAGTTTTTAAGAAACATGTTGCTTGCTTTGGGAAAACAAAGGCAAGGAAAAATGATATAGGTAAGTTCCCTATTTATCAGAAGGAAAATACTATTGGGTTTAGATCAACTTCATTCATTCCGTGCTGATGAAACAAATATTTGCAATTCCTGAGGCCAATCACTTCATTGTGATACACAATCAGCCAGCTTAGATCAATCTTCCAAAAAAGGAAAGGAACAAATGAGAAGCAATTAAGGTTTCCAAAATGAACCAGGTGGTGGTGGCAGCTCACACTTGTAATTCTATCTACTCAAGGCCTGAAATCCAAGGATCTGGATTAAGTCTGTCTGGGATGAAAATATTCCTGTGTTAAACATCATCTCTGTTATCACAGCCCAGCTGATACACTCTGCCCAACAGGTTCCAAACACCAAAGTCCATCTCCTATCTGAAATACTAGCAAACGTACTCACACATTATTTCCTCTTTGGCAGATAGTTGAAACATGTACCAGAAACATTTCCCTGGCTTCAGAGTGGAAGTGGAAATATATACTCACTAGAAGCCCATCTAGTAAATTACAGTCAATCAACTTTCCTCACATCTTTTTAGTTAAATTGAACAATGAGTGTTTGGATAAGAAGCGCTGTGTATGAGCATACAGGTTGTAAAATAATGTAATCCTAGCTACTCAAGATAAGCTGAGACCTGAGGATTCCAGTTCAAAATCAGCCATACAATAAATTCCATAAGATTTTTACCTCTAATTAACAGGCAAAAAAAAGAGCGTTGAATTGTGCTTAAAATGCCACAGGCCTAAGCTTTGCATAAAAGAGCTAAGGGGTAGCATTAAGGATGTCCACCCTCTCCACTCCTTTTTAACATAGTACTAGAACTTCTAGGCAGTGCAATAAGGCAAGAAGCAAGCATAAAGGGGATCCAAGTAGGGAAAGAGGAAATAAAACTATCCCTCTTTGCAGATGACATGATTCTGTATTTACAGAATCCTATAGACTCTACTCCCAAGCTCCTTGAGCTGATTCAAAGCTTTGGAAGGGTAGCAGGCCATAAAATCAACCCTCACAAATCAATTGCCTTCCTTTATGCCAACACTGAGAGGAACGAGGCAATAATCAGGAAAGAAACTCCTTTCACAATAGCCTCAAAGAAAATAAAGTACTTAGGAATTAGCTTAACTAAGAATGTAAAGGACCGTTTAGATGAAAACTTTAAAACCCTAAAAAAGGAAATTAAAGCAGAGCTAAGGAAATGGAAAAACCTCCCATGCTCCTGGATTGGAAGAATCAACATTGTGAAAATGACAATCTGGCCAAGGGCTATCTACAAATTCAATGCAATACCCATCAACATCCCAATGTCATTCGTTAAAGAAATAGAAGAGGCAATTCAAAATTTCATATGGAATAATAAAAGACCCCGTAAGCAAAAACACTTCTTACCAGAAAGTACAGGGCTGGAGGAATTTCAATTCCAAACTTTAGACTCTATTACAGAGCTATAATTCTCAAAACACCTTGTTACTGGCACAAGAACAGGCCTGAAGTCCAATGGAATAGAACTGCGGACCCAGATATTAAACCACAGACCTATGGCCACCTAATCTTTGACAAGGGAGCCAAAAAAATAGAATGGAAGAAAGATAGACTCTTCAACAAATTGTGCTGGCAGAACTGGTTAAGCACCAGCAGAAAACTAAAGTTGGATCCTTCTTTGTCACCTTGCACTAGAATTAACTCCAAATGGATCAAAGACCTGGAGGTAAAACTGACACACTGAAAAGTTTACTGGAAAGAATAGGAGATACACTAGGCCTCCTTGGCAGAAGTCGAAACTTTCTTAATAAGGACCAAGAATCACAACAAATCAGAGAAAGGATGGATAAGTGGGACTGCATTAAACTGCAGAGATTTTGTATGGCAACGGATATAGCTAGTAAACTAATCAGGAAGCCTACAGAGTGGGAGAAGATCTTCACCAACCAAACAACGGACAAAGGCCTCATATCTAAAATATATCAGCAACTCAAAAAATTGAATCACTCCAAAACTAACCTCCAAAGTAACACCCGTCACATTAAAAAATGGGCCAAATTCTTAAAGAGAGTCTTCTGTGAAGAAGAAACAAAAATGGCCTATAGACACATGAAGAAATGCTCCACATCTCTGGTCATAAAAGAAATGCAAATCAAAAGAACTCTAAGATTCCACCTCACTCCAGTTAGAATGGCCAGGATCAGGAAAACGAATGACAACAGATGCTGGAGGGGATGTGGCCAGGAGGGATCACTACTACACTGTTGGTGGGAGTGCAAACTCGTTCAACCACTATGGAAAGCAGTGTGGCAGTGCCTCAAAAGGCTAAACATAGAACTCCCCTATGACCCAGCAATTCCACTACTTGGCATTTACCCAACAATCCAGAAACAAGGGCATACTAAACCCACTAGCACAATAATGTTCATTGCAGCGCTATTCACCATAGCAAAGATATGGACCCAGCCTAGATGTCCCTCAGTTGATGAGTGGATCAACAAGTTGTGGTATTTGTACACAATGGAATTCTATGCTGCTGTCAGAAAGAATGATATCGCCCCATTTGTTAGGATATGGAAAGACTTAGAACAAATCATATTAAGTGAAGTAAGCCAGACTCCAAGGAACTTAGGCTCAGTGGTTTCCCTCATTCGTCATAATCAGTAGAAACCTTGGGCTCTACTAGCAGAGATTTGCAATTGAGCAAAAGGCCATATATAAGGCCATATAATGTGAAGCTAATTGAAAGGACCTCCAGGATATTGAAACAAAAGCCATATAATGAATGATTGTTGTCCTTAATGTACTATGTTGTCTCTCATCTCCTTTGCTGTCCCTTGGTTATCCCATATTGGTATTGTATCTCACTTTGTTATCTGATATATTGAATTTATTTGTATTTGGATATTTGAAATTTGATAGGGAAGGGGGGAAAACCAAGACGGGTGGGGGGTGTGGGGTTGGAGGAAAATGGGTACCAAGACATATGAAAGGGTATCAATGTATGTGAATTAATGCACCTTCTATCTGGCAAATATCATGTAACCCTTTTACTAATTACAATAAAAAAATAAAGAAAAGTTGTAGTGTGTGGGGAGGATGATGGGGTCAAATACATTTCTTCTTAGAAATTTACCTCATCTGGTTGCCCTGGATTTTCCTGGCCTTCTTCTTAGAGAAAGGCCTGTTATACTGGATTTGTGGCTTGGCAAAGATGTAGCATGTACATCTTCGAGTAAGACATCCACAACTTCCATCCCTGAGACTCGAGTTTCCAGACTGTGGCAACAGCACAGCAACATCTTTCTTCCTCCTGAGCCACAGGCCAAGTGAGCTGGCTTGAGCTGGTTGTTAGTTACAGTGGCTTGGTTACCAGGGTTCCATATTCTGTTCCATTGTGAGGGAGGCAGGGTCACCTTTCAGGGCCCAATGACCAAAGATCCTTGCTCACAGAAGACCTCACCAAAGACATACTGGAGGCTGAATCTCTCCTCCAATCTCACAATATACATGTGGATGTAGTAAACAGCACACCTTATTTGTCCATTCCCAATGTCTTCCACTAGGCCCAACTACCAGTCTGGTCTCAGGCTCAAGGAGCCTTTCTTAGGTAAGATCCAAACTTAAGGGTCAATATTGCCCTCATCCTTTACAAAACATTTGCTTCACAGTGCCTTCTCTGCCTGCATTTTGCCGCTTGTCGAATTTTTTTTTTTTGCTAGTCTTGGGACTTGACCTCAGAGTGTGAACATTGTTCTTGGGCTTTCTTTAGGCTTTAGCTGTCCCACCGAGCCACAGCACCACTTGCAGCGTTTTCTATGTATGTGGTAATGAGGAATCAAACCTGAGTCTTTTTGCGTGGTAGCCAAGGACTCTACCACTAGGTGAAACACACAGGGCATCTTGCACATATTTTTGACGTCAATCTACTAGGATATTATTAGGTTTCTGTATCCTAATCAATTTTTTCCTGATGATTAGCTTTGCTGTCATGTGTAAAAAATGCAAGAGGGAAAAACACAGAAGAATTAGTGAAATTAAAAAAAAGCATTACACACATAGATAAGTGTTCATTCTTTGTAGGAGAAAGGATATTTTGATATGATGATGATGACTTTATAATTTCTATGTCAGGGTTGAGAGTTTGGCATAGTGGTAGAGTGCTTGCCTAGCATCCATGAAGATCTGGGTTTGATTGCTCAGTATCACATAGAAAATCTAGATGTGGCACTGTGGCTCAAGTGGCAGAGGGCTAGACTTGAGAAAACCTGAGGACAGTGCTCAGGCCCTGAATTCCAGCGCCAAGACTGGCAGAAAGATAAAAGAAAATAAAAATGCTTTTTACGAGCTAATTCACTCACAGCATTTGCTTCTGAAATCTTCGCTTCTGCATCTTGTGAAATACCCCTTTCCCTCAACGTAGACAAGAAAAACAGATCCATCCCATGGTCCTCTGTGAGGCCACTGGTTGGGCTAAGAGCTAGTCGTGCAGCAACACATAAGTTTTATTCTAATATTTTCCAAACTTTGTACTCAAATATGCTACCTACTTACCAACTTAGGTCAGTTATCCTTATGCTATACCTTTTCTTCATTACTACAATATTCTTACACTCCTACGTTAATCCTCTTGTACCTGCCCTGACTTCTCTCATTCTTTTTTTCTATCTCTGGACCTCTGCTCGTCTTTCAACCCTTATACTGCACGGTCTACACTTGATGGCTGTTGAGCAATATTGTATATGTAGGTGGTTAATTATTCTCTAGGCTCAGAGGGACTTAAAGACAATAGAGATTGGATTGAGAGGCTTATTGTTTTGGGTATAAATCGCTTATCAGTGGTTGTATTAGACTGGTCTGTAAGTGCACAAAAAGAAAGAGTGATAATACCAATCAAAACTTGTGAACATCTAGTGTCTGCCAGCTACAGAGGTCTAGGTTGGTTATATCTGAAAAACTATAATCGTATTTAGTAGTAATCTTGCTCCCATTTTCAAATGGGCAGAACAAGAAACTCAAGAAAAATGTCAAATCAAGAAACAACATCCCCCACCCAATGTAAACAGACAATGGAACAGTCACTGGCAAACCTAGAGGAGAGTCTTCCAAGTGCTACACAAATGCAATTGATAAACATCATTAATGAAAAATGTGAAAATATAAAGAAAGAGATAATGGAGGAAGCCATAGCTGAACAAGAGGAAAGCATAAACAAGGTGATAAGTGAAAAAGAAGAAGCCATAAAGGAGGCCATAATAAAGGTTTTTCAAAGAAAGATGGATGAATTCATAGAATCCAGAAATAAAAACGTGACCAAACTCCAGCAAATGTCCAAAGAAAATAAAGCTACTGAGCTAACCACTCAAAAGGAAATCAAGGAGATAAAGAAATCCATACATGATCTAAAACAAGAGATGCAAGGCATCAAAAGTGAGCAATTAGAAGCAAGGGCGATGAAAAATAAAGGAGATAGCTTTGATAGCAGGTTAGACAATGCAGAGGAGAGAATTTCCGGGGCTGAAGATAATTTAGTTATTATAGAGAAAGAACAGAAAACGAGTCCATCCAAAGATAGGAAAATTGAGAGAGCGCTTCAGGAGGTCCAAGATACAATTACGAAGCCTAATTGAAGGCTAGTTGGTATTGAGCAGGGCGTGGAGAAAGAGGTCAATGGTATTGGAAATATACTTCAGGGAACCATCTCAGAGAATTTCCCAAATATCCAGAAGGGCAGGCCCATCTAGATACGAGAAGCTTTTAGAACCCCAAACAGACCTGACTAGAAAAGAACATCCCACCGCCACATTGTGATGCGAACTGGATCAATAGAAACGAAAGGAAAGATCCTAAAGGCAGCCAGGGAAAAGGGATCAGTAACCTATAAAGGCAAACCAATCAGAATAACCCCAGATTTCTCAGCAGAGGCCATGCAAGGAGGAAGTGGCTGGAAGCATATATGTCATGCCCTTAAATCAAATAACTACCAACCAAGAATACTGTAGCCAGCTAAGCTCTCATTCATAACTGATGGGACAATAGAAACATTCCATTCCAGGGAAAAGCTGCAACAATATTTCGAAACAAAACCAACACTACGGAGAATTCTCAAAATGGTCTATACATAGAAAACCAAAATAAATGCAATACAGGGAAAGAAATGGCACCTAAACAGCATACCATCTAAGGACCACAAGAACTGCCAAGACACAGGCCCTACTAAAAGCTTTTAAAAATGGTAGGAAATAAGAAATATCTCTCAATCCTAACTCCCCATATCAATGGACTTAATTCTCCAATTAAACGGCATAGGCTGTCTAGTTGGATCAAAAAGCAAGAGCCATCGTTCTGCTGTCTTCAAGCGACACATCTTACCCCAAAACAATCATCTTTTGAAAGTGAGAGGTTGGAATAAACTCTATCAAGCTAACTGCCCCCATAAACAGGCTGGAGTTGCCATCCTCATATCAGATACAATAGACTTCAAACTAAAATTAGTAAGAAAAGACAAAGAAGGTTACTACATACTACTAAAGGGATCTTTCCTCCAGGAAGACATAACGATCCTAAATATTTACACACCCAAGCCCGGAGCTCCAAACTTCATCAAGCAAACTTTACTTACACTGAAACCATACATAGATCGAAATACAGTGATTGTTGGTGAGTTTAACACACCACTCTCACCTATGGACAGATCAACAAGGCAAAACTCAACAGAGAATCCTGAGAACTGAACAACTATATAGACCAACTAGATCTAACAGACATCTGCAGAATATTCCACCCAGGAACAACACAATATACGTTTTTCTCAGAAGCACATGGAACATTTTCCATAATAGACCACATCTTAGGCCATAAAACAAACCTGGACAGATTCAGAAACACTGAAATTATTCCATGCACACTCTCAGACCATAAAGGCATCAAATTGGAGCTGAACACATATCTCCACCAACGAAAACCCTGTAACTCATGGAGACTGAACAACACATTGTTGAATCAAAAACAATGGGTAATCGAAGAGATCAGAACAGATATCCAACTGTTTATGAAATTTAACAATAAGGAGCACACAAATATCAACTCCTTAGGGACACAACAAAGGCAGTACTCAGAGGAAAATTTATAGTGCTGAGTGCCTACAACAGCAAGTTGGAAAAATGGCAAACCAACTAGTTAATGTCTCACTTTAACCTCCTGGAAAAAGAGCAACAAACCAACCCTAAACCCATTAGGAGAAAGCAAATTATTAAAATCAAAGCAGAATTAAATGATTTGGAATAAAAAAAAACCTATAGAAAGAATCAACAAAACAAGGAGATGGTTCTTTGTAAGAATTAACAAAATTGACAAGCCCTTAGCAAATCTTACCAAAAAAAGAAGAGAGCATATCGAAATAAAATCACAGATGAAAATGGTAATATCACGACAGAAATTACCAAGTTCCAGAATATCATGAGGGAATACTTCTCAAACCTTTACGCCAACAAATTTGAGAATCTAGAAGAAATGGATGAATTCCTAGAAAATATTAACATACCCACACTGAACCAAGAAGAGCTAACCCAACTCAACAAGCCTATTTCAAGCTCTGAAATAGAAATGGAAATTAGACAACTTCCACTTTAAAAGAGCCCAGTACCGGATGGATTCACACCTGAATTCTATCAGGTCTTCAAAGCAGAGCTCACACCAATACTCCTCAAGCTCTTCAAGGAAATTGAAAATGAAGGTTCTTTACCAAACTCATTCTGTGAAGCCAGTATATCCCTCATCCCCAAACCAGACAGAGATTCATCAAAGAAAGAGAACTATAGACCCATTTCTTTGATGAACATCGATGCAAAACTTCTCAACAAAATACTGGCCAACCGTCTACAACAACACATCAAAAAATTATACACTACGATCAAACTGGATTCATCACAGGGAGGCAAAGCTGGTTCAACATACACAAATCAATTAATATAATTCAACACATCAACAGGAGCAAGGACAAAAATCACATGATTGTCTCAATAGATGCAGAAAAGGCATTTGACAAGATCCAAAACCCCTTTATGTTGAAAGATGTGGAAAAACTAGGAATCCATGCAACATTTCTCAATGTAATAAAGGCTATGTATGAGAAACCCACTGCTAGTATTATACTTAATGTTGAAAATCTAAAGCCATTCCCTCTAAAATCAGGAACGAGAGAAGGATGCCCACTCTCTCCACTCCTTTCTAACATAGTACTAAATTTCCTAGGCAGTGCAATAAGGCAAGAAGCAAGCATAAAGGGGATCCAAGTAGGGAAAGAGGAAATAAAACTATCCCTCTTTGCAGATGACATGATTCTGTATTTACAGAATCCTATAGACTCTACTCCCAAGCTCCTTGAGCTGATTCAAAGCTTTGGAAGGGTAGCAGGCCATAAAATCAACCCTCACAAATCAATTGCCTTCCTTTATGCCAACACTGAGAGGAACGAGGCAATAATCAGGAAAGAAACTCCTTTCACAATAGCCTCAAAGAAAATAAAGTACTTAGGAATTAGCTTAACTAAGAATGTAAAGGACCGTTTAGATGAAAACTTTAAAACCCTAAAAAAGGAAATTAAAGCAGAGCTAAGGAAATGGAAAAACCTCCCATGCTCCTGGATTGGAAGAATCAACATTGTGAAAATGACAATCTGGCCAAGGGCTATCTACAAATTCAATGCAATACCCATCAACATCCCAATGTCATTCGTTAAAGAAATAGAAGAGGCAATTCAAAATTTCATATGGAATAATAAAAGACCCCGTAAGCAAAAACACTTCTTACCAGAAAGTACAGGGTTGGAGGAATTTCAATTCCAAACTTTAGACTCTATTACAGAGCTATAATTCTCAAAACACCTTGTTACTGGCACAAGAACAGGCCTGAAGTCCAATGGAATAGAACTGCGGACCCAGATATTAAACCACAGACCTATGGCCACCTAATCTTTGACAAGGGAGCCAAAAAAATAGAATGGAAGAAAGATAGCCTCTTCAACAAGTTGTGCTGGCAGAACTGGTTAAGCACCAGCAGAAAACTAAAGTTGGATCCTTCTTTGTCACCTTGCACTAGAATTAACTCCAAATGGATCAAAGACCTGGAGGTAAAACTGACACACTGAAAAGTTTACTGGAAAGAATAGGAGATACACTAGGCCTCCTTGGCAGAAGTCGAAACTTTCTTAATAAGGACCAAGAATCACAACAAATCAGAGAAAGGATGGATAAGTGGGACTGCATTAAACTGCAGAGATTTTGTATGGCAACGGATATAGCTAGTAAACTAATCAGGAAGCCTACAGAGTGGGAGAAGATCTTCACCAACCAAACAACGGACAAAGGCCTCATATCTAAAATATATCAGCAACTCAAAAAATTGAATCACTCCAAAACTAACCTCCAAAGTAACACCCGTCACATTAAAAAATGGGCCAAATTCTTAAAGAGAGTCTTCTGTGAAGAAGAAACAAAAATGGCCTATAGACACATGAAGAAATGCTCCACATCTCTGGTCATAAAAGAAATGCAAATCAAAAGAACTCTAAGATTCCACCTCACTCCAGTTAGAATGGCCAGGATCAGGAAAACGAATGACAACAGATGCTGGAGGGGATGTGGCCAGGAGGGATCACTACTACACTGTTGGTGGGAGTGCAAACTCGTTCAACCACTATGGAAAGCAGTGTGGCAGTGCCTCAAAAGGCTAAACATAGAACTCCCCTATGACCCAGCAATTCCACTACTTGGCATTTACCCAACAATCCAGAAACAAGGGCATACTAAACCCACTAGCACAATAATGTTCATTGCAGCGCTATTCACCATAGCAAAGATATGGACCCAACCTAGATGTCCCTCAGTTGATGAGTGGATCAACAAGTTGTGGTATTTGTACACAATGGAATTCTATGCTGCTGTCAGAAAGAATGACATCGCCCCATTTGTTAGGATATGGAAAGACTTAGAACAAATCATATTAAGTGAAGTAAGCCAGACTCCAAGGAACTTAGGCTCAGTGGTTTCCCTCATTCGTCATAATCAGTAGAAACCTTGGGCTCTACTAGCAGAGATTTGCAATAGAGCAAAAGGCCATATATAAGGCCATATAATGTGAAGCTAATTGAAAGGACCTCCAGGATATTGAAACAAAAGCCATATAATGAATGATTGTTGTCCTTAATGTACTATGTTGTCTCTCATCTCCTTTGCTGTCCCTTGGTTATCCCATATTGGTATTGTATCTCACTTTGTTATCTGATATATTGAATTTATTTGTATTTGGATATTTGAAATTTGATAGGGAAGGGGGGAAAACCAAGACGGGTGGGGGGTGTGGGGTTGGAGGGAAATGGGTACCAAGACATGTGAAAGGGTATCAATGTATGTGAATTAATGCACCTTCTATCTGGCAAATATCATGTAACCCTTTTACTAATTACAATAAAAAAATGAAAAAAAAAGTCGTAGTGTGTAGGGAGGATGATGGGGTCAAATACATTTCTTCTTAGAAATTTACCTCATCTGGTTGCCCTGGATTTTCCTGGCCTTCTTCTTAGAGAAAGGCCTGTTATACTGGATTTGTGGCTTGGCAAAGATGTAGCATGTACATCTTCGAGTAAGACATCCACAACTTCCATGCCTGAGACTCGAGTTTCCAGACCTTTGGCAACAGCACAGCAACATCTTTCTTCCTCCTGAGCCACAGGCCAAGTGAGCTGGCTTGAGCTGGTTGTTAGTTACAGTGGCTTGGTTACCAGGGTTCCATATTCTGTTCCATTGTGAGGGAGGCAGGGTCACCTTTCAGGGCCCAATGACCAAAGATCCTTGCTCACAGAAGACCTCACCAAAGACAAACTGGAGGCTGAATCTCTCCTCCAATCTCACAATATACATGTGGATGTAGTAAACAGCACACCTTATTTGTCCATTCCCAATGTCTTCCACTAGGCCCAACTACCAGTCTGGTCTCAGGCTCAAGGAGCCTTTCTTAGGTAAGATCCAAACTTAAGGGTCAATATTGCCCTCATCCTTTACAAAACATTTGCTTCACAGTGCCTTCTCTGCCTGCATTTTGCCGCTTGTCGAATTTTTTTTTTTGCTAGTCTTGGGACTTGACCTCAGAGTGTGAACATTGTTCTTGGGCTTTCTTTAGGCTTTAGCTGTCCCACCGAGCCACAGCACCACTTGCAGCGTTTTCTATGTATGTGGTAATGAGGAATCAAACCTGAGTCTTTTTGCGTGGTAGCCAAGGACTCTACCACTAGGTGAAACACACAGGGCATCTTGCACATATTTTTGACGTCAATCTACTAGGATATTATTAGGTTTCTGTATCCTAATCAATTTTTTCCTGATGATTAGCTTTGCTGTCATGTGTAAAAAATGCAAGAGGGAAAAACACAGAAGAATTAGTGAAATTAAAAAAAAGCATTACACACATAGATAAGTGTTCATTCTTTGTAGGAGAAAGGATATTTTGATATGATGATGATGACTTTATAATTTCTATGTCAGGGTTGAGAGTTTGGCATAGTGGTAGAGTGCTTGCCTAGCATCCATGAAGATCTGGGTTTGATTGCTCAGTATCACATAGAAAATCTAGATGTGGCACTGTGGCTCAAGTGGCAGAGGGCTAGACTTGAGAAAACCTGAGGACAGTGCTCAGGCCCTGAATTCCAGCGCCAAGACTGGCAGAAAGATAAAAGAAAATAAAAATGCTTTTTGCGAGCTAATTCACTCACAGCATTTGCTTCTGAAATCTTCGCTTCTGCATCTTGTGAAATACCCCTTTCCCTCAACGTAGACAAGAAAAACAGATCCATCCCAAGGTCCACTGTGCAGCATCTGGATGAGCTAAGAGCTAGTCGTGCAGCAACACATAAGTTTTATTCTAATATTTTCCAAACTTTGTACTCAAATATGCTACCTACTTACCAACTTAGGTCAGTTATCCTTATGCTATACCTTTTCTTCATTACTACAATATTCTTACACTCCTACGTTAATCCTCTTGTACCTGCCCTGACTTCTCTCATTCTTTTTTTCTATCTCTGGACCTCTGCTCGTCTTTCAACCCTTATACTGCACGGTCTACACTTGATGGCTGTTGAGCAATATTGTATATGTAGGTGGTTAATTATTCTCTAGGCTCAGAGGGACTTAAAGACAATAGAGATTGGATTGAGAGGCTTATTGTTTTGGGTATAAATCACTTATCAGTGGTTGTATTAGACTGGTCTGTAAGTGCACAAAAAGAAAGAGTGATAATACCAATCAAAACTTGTGAACATCTAGTGTCTGCCAGCTACAGAGGTCTAGGTTGGTTATATCTGAAAAACTATAATCGTATTTAGTAGTAATCTTGCTCCCATTTTCAAATGGGCAGAACAAGAAACTCAAGAAAAATGTCAAATCAAGAAACAACATCCCCCACCCAATGTAAACAGACAATGGAACAGTCACTGGCAAACCTAGAGGAGAGTCTTCCAAGTGCTACACAAATGCAATTGATAAACATCATTAATGAAAAATGTGAAAATATAAAGAAAGAGATAATGGAGGAAGCCATAGCTGAACAAGAGGAAAGCATAAACAAGGTGATAAGTGAAAAAGAAGAAGCCATAAAGGAGGCCATAATAAAGGTTTTTCAAAGAAAGATGGATGAATTCATAGAATCCAGAAATAAAAACGTGACCAAACTCCAGCAAATGTCCAAAGAAAATAAAGCTACTGAGCTAACCACTCAAAAGGAAATCAAGGAGAGAAAGAAATCCATACATGATCTAAAACAAGAGATGCAAGGCATCAAAAGTGAGCAATTAGAAGCAAGGGCGATGAAAAATAAAGGAGATAGCTTTGATAGCAGGTTAGACAATGCAGAGGAGAGAATTTCCGGGGCTGAAGATAATTTAGTTATTATAGAGAAAGAACAGAAAACGAGTCCATCCAAAGATAGGAAAATTGAGAGAGCGCTTCAGGAGGTCCAAGATACAATTACGAAGCCTAATTGAAGGCTAGTTGGTATTGAGCAGGGCGTGGAGAAAGAGGTCAATGGTATTGGAAATATACTTCAGGGAACCATCTCAGAGAATTTCCCAAATATCCAGAAGGGCAGGCCCATCTAGATACGAGAAGCTTTTAGAACCCCAAACAGACCTGACTAGAAAAGAACATCCCACCGCCACATTGTGATGCGAACTGGATCAATAGAAACGAAAGGAAAGATCCTAAAGGCAGCCAGGGAAAAGGGATCAGTAACCTATAAAGGCAAACCAATCAGAATAACCCCAGATTTCTCAGCAGAGACCATGCAAGGAGGAAGTGGCTGGAAGCATATATGTCATGCCCTTAAATCAAATAACTACCAGCCAAGAATACTGTAGCCAGCTAAGCTCTCATTCATAACTGATGGGACAATAGAAACATTCCATTCCAGGGAAAAGCTGCAACAATATTTCGAAACAAAACCAACACTACAGAGAATTCTCAAAATGGTCTATACATAGAAAACCAAAATAAATGCAATACAGGGAAAGAAATGGCACCTAAACAGCATACCATCTAAGGACCACAAGAACTGCCAAGACACAGGCCCTACTAAAAGCTTTTAAAAATGGTAGGAAATAAGAAATATCTCTCAATCCTAACTCCCCATATCAATGGACTTAATTCTCCAATTAAACGGCATAGGCTGTCTAGTTGGATCAAAAAGCAAGAGCCATCGTTCTGCTGTCTTCAAGCGACACATCTTACCCCAAAACAATCATCTTTTGAAAGTGAGAGGTTGGAATAAACTCTATCAAGCTAACTGCCCCCATAAACAGGCTGGAGTTGCCATCCTCATATCAGATACAATAGACTTCAAACTAAAATTAGTAAGAAAAGACAAAGAAGGTTACTACATACTACTAAAGGGATCTTTCCTCCAGGAAGACATAACGATCCTAAATATTTACACACCCAAGCCCGGAGCTCCAAACTTCATCAAGCAAACTTTACTTACACTGAAACCATACATAGATCGAAATACAGTGATTGTTGGTGAGTTTAACACACCACTCTCACCTATGGACAGATCAACAAGGCAAAACTCAACAGAGAATCCTGAGAACTGAACAACTATATAGACCAACTAGATCTAACAGACATCTGCAGAATATTCCACCCAGGAACAACACAATATACGTTTTTCTCAGAAGCACATGGAACATTTTCCATAATAGACCACATCTTAGGCCATAAAACAAACCTGGACAGATTCAGAAACACTGAAATTATTCCATGCACACTCTCAGACCATAAAGGCATCAAATTGGAGCTGAACACATATCTCCACCAACGAAAACCCTGTAACTCATGGAGACTGAACAACACATTGTTGAATCAAAAACAATGGGTAATCGAAGAGATCAGAACAGATATCCAACTGTTTATGAAATTTAACAATAAGGAGCACACAAATATCAACTCCTTAGGGACACAACAAAGGCAGTACTCAGAGGAAAATTTATAGTGCTGAGTGCCTACAACAGCAAGTTGGAAAAATGGCAAACCAACTAGTTAATGTCTCACTTTAACCTCCTGGAAAAAGAGCAACAAACCAACCCTAAACCCATTAGGAGAAAGCAAATTATTAAAATCAAAGCAGAATTAAATGATTTGGAATAAAAAAAAACCTATAGAAAGAATCAACAAAACAAGGAGATGGTTCTTTGTAAGAATTAACAAAATTGACAAGCCCTTAGCAAATCTTACCAAAAAAAGAAGAGAGCATATCGAAATAAAATCACAGATGAAAATGGTAATATCACGACAGAAATTACCAAGTTCCAGAATATCATGAGGGAATACTTCTCAAACCTTTACGCCAACAAATTTGAGAATCTAGAAGAAATGGATGAATTCCTAGAAAATATTAACATACCCACACTGAACCAAGAAGAGCTAACCCAACTCAACAGGCCTATTTCAAGCTCTGACATAGAAATGGAAATTAGACAACTTCCACTTTAAAAGAGCCCAGTACCGGATGGATTCACACCTGAATTCTATCAGGTCTTCAAAGCAGAGCTCACACCAATACTCCTCAAGCTCTTCAAGGAAATTGAAAATGAAGGTTCTTTACCAAACTCATTCTGTGAAGCCAGTATATCCCTCATCCCCAAACCAGACAGAGATTCATCAAAGAAAGAGAACTATAGACCCATTTCTTTGATGAACATCGATGCAAAACTTCTCAACAAAATACTGGCCAACCGTCTACAACAACACATCAAAAAATTATACACTACGATCAAACTGGATTCATCACAGGGAGGCAAAGCTGGTTCAACATACACAAATCAATTAATATAATTCAACACATCAACAGGAGCAAGGACAAAAATCACATGATTGTCTCAATAGATGCAGAAAAGGCATTTGACAAGATCCAAAACCCCTTTATGTTGAAAGATGTGGAAAAACTAGGAATCCATGCAACATTTCTCAATGTAATAAAGGCTATGTATGAGAAACCCACTGCTAGTATTATACTTAATGTTGAAAATCTAAAGCCATTCCCTCTAAAATCAGGAATGAGAGAAGGATGCCCACTCTCTCCACTCCTTTCTAACATAGTACTAAATTTCCTAGGCAGTGCAATAAGGCAAGAAGCAAGCATAAAGGGGATCCAAGTAGGGAAAGAGGAAATAAAACTATCCCTCTTTGCAGATGACATGATTCTGTATTTACAGAATCCTATAGACTCTACTCCCAAGCTCCTTTAGCTGATTCAAAGCTTTGGAAGGGTAGCAGGCCATAAAATCAACCCTCACAAATCAATTGCCTTCCTTTATGCCAACACTGAGAGGAACGAGGCAATAATCAGGAAAGAAACTCCTTTCACAATAGCCTCAAAGAAAATAAAGTACTTAGGAATTAGCTTAACTAAGAATGTAAAGGACCGTTTAGATGAAAACTTTAAAACCCTAAAAAAGGAAATTAAAGCAGAGCTAAGGAAATGGAAATACCTCCCATGCTCCTGGATTGGAAGAATCAACATTGTGAAAATGACAATCTGGCCAAGGGCTATCTACAAATTCAATGCAATACCCATCAACATCCCAATGTCATTCGTTAAAGAAATAGAAGAGGCAATTCAAAATTTCATATGGAATAATAAAAGACCCCGTAAGCAAAAACACTTCTTACCAGAAAGTACAGGGCTGGAGGAATTTCAATTCCAAACTTTAGACTCTATTACAGAGCTATAATTCTCAAAACACCTTGTTACTGGCACAAGAACAGGCCTGAAGTCCAATGGAATAGAACTGCAGACCCAGATATTAAACCACAGACCTATGGCCACCTAATCTTTGACAAGGGAGCCAAAAAAATAGAATGGAAGAAAGATAGCCTCTTCAACAAGTTGTGCTGGCAGAACTGGTTAAGCACCAGCAGAAAACTAAAGTTGGATCCTTCTTTGTCACCTTGCACTAGAATTAACTCCAAATGGATCAAAGACCTGGAGGTAAAACTGACACACTGAAAAGTTTACTGGAAAGAATAGGAGATACACTAGGCCTCCTTGGCAGAAGTCGAAACTTTCTTAATAAGGACCAAGAATCACAACAAATCAGAGAAAGGATGGATAAGTGGGACTGCATTAAACTGCAGAGATTTTGTATGGCAACGGATATAGCTAGTAAACTAATCAGGAAGCCTACAGAGTGGGAGAAGATCTTCACCAACCAAACAACGGACAAAGGCCTCATATCTAAAATATATCAGCAACTCAAAAAATTGAATCACTCCAAAACTAACCTCCAAAGTAACACCCGTCACATTAAAAAATGGGCCAAATTCTTAAAGAGAGTCTTCTCTGAAGAAGAAACAAAAATGGCCTATAGACACATGAAGAAATGCTCCACATCTCTGGTCATAAAAGAAATGCAAATCAAAAGAACTCTAAGATTCCACCTCACTCCAGTTAGAATGGCCAGGATCAGGAAAACGAATGACAACAGATGCTGGAGGGGATGTGGCCAGGAGGGATAACTACTACACTGTTGGTGGGAGTGCAAACTCGTTCAACCACTATGGAAAGCAGTGTGGCAGTGCCTCAAAAGGCTAAACATAGAACTCCCCTATGACCCAGCAATTCCACTACTTGGCATTTACCCAACAATCCAGAAACAAGGGCATACTAAACCCACTAGCACAATAATGTTCATTGCAGCGCTATTCACCATAGCAAAGATATGGACCCAACCTAGATGTCCCTCAGTTGATGAGTGGATCAACAAGTTGTGGTATTTGTACACAATGGAATTCTATGCTGCTGTCAGAAAGAATGACATCGCCCCATTTGTTAGGATATGGAAAGACTTAGAACAAATCATATTAAGTGAAGTAAGCCAGACTCCAAGGAACTTAGGCTCAGTGGTTTCCCTCATTCGTCATAATCAGTAGAAACCTTGGGCTCTACTAGCAGAGATTTGCAATAGAGCAAAAGGCCATATATAAGGCCATATAATGTGAAGCTAATTGAAAGGACCTCCAGGATATTGAAACAAAAGCCATATAATGAATGATTGTTGTCCTTAATGTACTATGTTGTCTCTCATCTCCTTTGCTGTCCCTTGGTTATCCCATATTGGTATTGTATCTCACTTTGTTATCTGATATATTGAATTTATTTGTATTTGGATATTTGAAATTTGATAGGGAAGGGGGGAAAACCAAGACGGGTGGGGGGTGTGGGGTTGGAGGGAAATGGGTACCAAGACATGTGAAAGGGTATCAATGTATGTGAATTAATGCACCTTCTATCTGGCAAATATCATGTAACCCTTTTACTAATTACAATAAAAAAATGAAAAAAAAAGTCGTAGTGTGTAGGGAGGATGATGGGGTCAAATACATTTCTTCTTAGAAATTTACCTCATCTGGTTGCCCTGGATTTTCCTGGCCTTCTTCTTAGAGAAAGGCCTGTTATACTGGATTTGTGGCTTGGCAAAGATGTAGCATGTACATCTTCGAGTAAGACATCCACAACTTCCATCCCTGAGACTCGAGTTTCCAGACCTTTGGCAACAGCACAGCAACATCTTTCTTCCTCCTGAGCCACAGGCCAAGTGAGCTGGCTTGAGCTGGTTGTTAGTTACAGTGGCTTGGTTACCAGGGTTCCATATTCTGTTCCATTGTGAGGGAGGCAGGGTCACCTTTCAGGGCCCAATGACCAAAGATCCTTGCTCACAGAAGACCTCCCCAAAGACATACTGGAGGCTGAATCTCTCCTCCAATCTCACAATATACATGTGGATGTAGTAAACAGCACACCTTATTTGTCCATTCCCAATGTCTTCCACTAGGCCCAACTACCAGTCTGGTCTCAGGCTCAAGGAGCCTTTCTTAGGTAAGATCCAAACTTAAGGGTCAATATTGCCCTCATCCTTTACAAAACATTTGCTTCACAGTGCCTTCTCTGCCTGCATTTTGCCGCTTGTCGAATTTTTTTTTTTGCTAGTCTTGGGACTTGACCTCAGAGTGTGAACATTGTTCTTGGGCTTTCTTTAGGCTTTAGCTGTCCCACCGAGCCACAGCACCACTTGCAGCGTTTTCTATGTATGTGGTAATGAGGAATCAAACCTGAGTCTTTTTGCGTGGTAGCCAAGGACTCTACCACTAGGTGAAACACACAGGGCATCTTGCACATATTTTTGACGTCAATCTACTAGGATATTATTAGGTTTCTGTATCCTAATCAATTTTTTCCTGATGATTAGCTTTGCTGTCATGTGTAAAAAATGCAAGAGGGAAAAACACAGAAGAATTAGTGAAATTAAAAAAAAGCATTACACACATAGATAAGTGTTCATTCTTTGTAGGAGAAAGGATATTTTGATATGATGATGATGACTTTATAATGACTATGTCAGGGTTGAGAGTTTGGCATAGTGGTAGAGTGCTTGCCTAGCATCCATGAAGATCTGGGTTTGATTGCTCAGTATCACATAGAAAATCTAGATGTGGCACTGTGGCTCAAGTGGCAGAGGGCTAGACTTGAGAAAACCTGAGGACAGTGCTCAGGCCCTGAATTCCAGCGCCAAGACTGGCAGAAAGATAAAAGAAAATAAAAATGCTTTTTGCGAGCTAATTCACTCACAGCATTTGCTTCTGAAATCTTCGCTTCTGCATCTTGTGAAATACCCTTTTCCCTCAACGTAGACAAGAAAAACAGATCCATCCCAAGGTCCACTGTGCAGCATCTGGTTGGGCTAAGAGCTAGTCGTGCAGCAACACATAAGTTTTATTCTAATATTTTCCAAACTTTGTACTCAAATATGCTACCTACTTACCAACTTAGGTCAGTTATCCTTATGCTATACCTTTTCTTCATTACTACAATATTCTTACACTCCTACGTTAATCCTCTTGTACCTGCCCTGACTTCTCTCATTCTTTTTTTCTATCTCTGGACCTCTGCTCGTCTTTCAACCCTTATACTGCACGGTCTACACTTGATGGCTGTTGAGCAATATTGTATATGTAGGTGGTTAATTATTTTCTAGGCTCAGAGGGACTTAAAGACAATAGAGATTGGATTGAGAGGCTTATTGTTTTGGGTATAAATCGCTTATCAGTGGTTGTATTAGACTGGTCTGTAAGTGCACAAAAAGAAAGAGTGATAATACCAATCAAAACTTGTGAACATCTAGTGTCTGCCAGCTACAGAGGTCTAGGTTGGTTATATCTGAAAAACTATAATCTTATTTAGTAGTAATCTTGCTCCCATTTTCAAATGGGCAGAACAAGAAACTCAAGAAAAATGTCAAATCAAGAAACAACATCCCCCACCCAATGTAAACAGACAATGGAACAGTCACTGGCAAACCTAGAGGAGAGTCTTCCAAGTGCTACACAAATGCAATTGATAAACATCATTAATGAAAAATGTGAAAATATAAAGAAAGAGATAATGGAGGAAGCCATAGCTGAACAAGAGGAAAGCATAAACAAGGTGATAAGTGAAAAAGAAGAAGCCATAAAGGAGGCCATAATAAAGGTTTTTCAAAGAAAGATGGATGAATTCATAGAATCCAGAAATAAAAACGTGACCAAACTCCAGCAAATGTCCAAAGAAAATAAAGCTACTGAGCTAACCACTCAAAAGGAAATCAAGGAGATAAAGAAATCCATACATGATCTAAAACAAGAGATGCAAGGCATCAAAAGTGAGCAATTAGAAGCAAGGGCGATGAAAAATAAAGGAGATAGCTTTGATAGCAGGTTAGACAATGCAGAGGAGAGAATTTCCGGGGCTGAAGATAATTTAGTTATTATAGAGAAAGAACAGAAAACGAGTCCATCCAAAGATAGGAAAATTGAGAGAGCGCTTCAGGAGGTCCAAGATACAATTACGAAGCCTAATTGAAGGCTAGTTGGTATTGAGCAGGGCGTGGAGAAAGAGGTCAATGGTATTGGAAATATACTTCAGGGAATCATCTCAGAGAATTTCCCAAATATCCAGAAGGGCAGGCCCATCTAGATACGAGAAGCTTTTAGAACCCCAAACAGACCTGACTAGAAAAGAACATCCCACCGCCACATTGTGATGCGAACTGGATCAATAGAAACGAAAGGAAAGATCCTAAAGGCAGCCAGGGAAAAGGGATCAGTAACCTATAAAGGCAAACCAATCAGAATAACCCCAGATTTCTCAGCAGAGACCATGCAAGCAGGAAGTGGCTGGAAGCATATATGTCATGCCCTTAAATCAAATAACTACCAACCAAGAATACTGTAGCCAGCTAAGCTCTCATTCATAACTGATGGGACAATAGAAACATTCCATTCCAGGGAAAAGCTGCAACAATATTTCGAAACAAAACCAACACTACAGAGAATTCTCAAAATGGTCTATACATAGAAAACCAAAATAAATGCAATATAGGGAAAGAAATGGCACCTAAACAGCATACCATCTAAGGACCACAAGAACTGCCAAGACACAGGCCCTACTAAAAGCTTTTAAAAATGGTAGGAAATAAGAAATATCTCTCAATCCTAACTCCCCATATCAATGGACTTAATTCTCCAATTAAACGGCATAGGCTGTCTAGTTGGATCAAAAAGCAAGAGCCATCGTTCTGCTGTCTTCAAGCGACACATCTTACCCCAAAACAATCATCTTTTGAAAGTGAGAGGTTGGAATAAACTCTATCAAGCTAACTGCCCCCATAAACAGGCTGGAGTTGCCATCCTCATATCAGATACAATAGACTTCAAACTAAAATTAGTAAGAAAAGACAAAGAAGGTTACTACATACTACTAAAGGGATCTTTCCTCCAGGAAGACATAACGATCCTAAATATTTACACACCCAAGCCCGGAGCTCCAAACTTCATCAAGCAAACTTTACTTACACTGAAACCATACATAGATCGAAATACAGTGATTGTTGGTGAGTTTAACACACCACTCTCACCTATGGACAGATCAACAAGGCAAAACTCAACAGAGAATCCTGAGAACTGAACAACTATATAGACCAACTAGATCTAACAGACATCTGCAGAATATTTCACCCAGGAACAACACAATATACGTTTTTCTCAGAAGCACATGGAACATTTTCCATAATAGACCACATCTTAGGCCATAAAACAAACCTGGACAGATTCAGAAACACTGAAATTATTCCATGCACACTCTCAGACCATAAAGGCATCAAATTGGAGCTGAACACATATCTCCACCAACGAAAACCCTGTAACTCATGGAGACTGAACAACACATTGTTGAATCAAAAACAATGGGTAATCGAAGAGATCAGAACAGATATCCAACTGTTTATGAAATTTAACAATAAGGAGCACACAAATATCAACTCCTTAGGGACACAACAAAGGCAGTACTCAGAGGAAAATTTATAGTGCTGAGTGCCTACAACAGCAAGTTGGAAAAATGGCAAACCAACTAGTTAATGTCTCACTTTAACCTCCTGGAAAAAGAGCAACAAACCAACCCTAAACCCATTAGGAGAAAGCAAATTATTAAAATCAAAGCAGAATTAAATGATTTGGAATAAAAAAAACCTATAGAAAGAATCAACAAAACAAGGAGATGGTTCTTTGTAAGAATTAACAAAATTGACAAGCCCTTAGCAAATCTTACCAAAAAAAGAAGAGAGCATATCGAAATAAAATCACAGATGAAAATGGTAATATCACGACAGAAATTACCAAGTTCCAGAATATCATGAGGGAATACTTCTCAAACCTTTACGCCAACAAATTTGAGAATCTAGAAGAAATGGATGAATTCCTAGAAAATATTAACATACCCACACTGAACCAAGAAGAGCTAACCCAATTCAACAAGCCTATTTCAAGCTCTGACATAGAAATGGAAATTAGACAACTTCCACTTTAAAAGAGCCCAGTACCAGATGGATTCACACCTGAATTCTATCAGGTCTTCAAAGCAGAGCTCACACCAATACTCCTCAAGCTCTTCAAGGAAATTGAAAATGAAGGTTCTTTACCAAACTCATTCTGTGAAGCCAGTATATCCCTCATCCCCAAACCAGACAGAGATTCATCAAAGAAAGAGAACTATAGACCCATTTCTTTGATGAACATCGATGCAAAACTTCTCAACAAAATATTGGCCAACCGTCTACAACAACACATCAAAAAATTATACACTACGATCAAACTGGATTCATCACAGGGAGGCAAAGCTGGTTCAACATACACAAATCAATTAATATAATTCAACACATCAACAGGAGCAAGGACAAAAATCACATGATTGTCTCAATAGATGCAGAAAAGGCATTTGACAAGATCCAAAACCCCTTTATGTTGAAAGATGTGGAAAAACTAGGAATCCATGCAACATTTCTCAATGTAATAAAGGCTATGTATGAGAAACCCACTGCTAGTATTATACTTAATGTTGAAAATCTAAAGCCATTCCCTCTAAAATCAGGAACGAGAGAAGGATGCCCACTCTCTCCACTCCTTTCTAACATAGTACTAAATTTCCTAGGCAGTGCAATAAGGCAAGAAGCAAGCATAAAGGGGATCCAAGTAGGGAAAGAGGAAATAAAACTATCCCTCTTTGCAGATGACATGATTCTGTATTTACAGAATCCTATAGACTCTACTCCCAAGCTCCTTGAGCTGATTCAAAGCTTTGGAAGGGTAGCAGGCCATAAAATCAACCCTCACAAATCAATTGCCTTCCTTTATGCCAACACTGAGAGGAACGAGGCAATAATCAGGAAAGAAACTCCTTTCACAATAGCCTCAAAGAAAATAAAGTACTTAGGAATTAGCTTAACTAAGAATGTAAAGGACCGTTTAGATGAAAACTTTAAAACCCTAAAAAAGGAAATTAAAGCAGAACTAAGGAAATGGAAAAACGTCCCATGCTCTTGGATTGGAAGAATCAACATTTTGAAAATGATAATGTTGCCAAGGGCTATCTACAAATTCAATGCAATACCCATCAACATCCCAATGTCATTCTTTAAAGAAATACAAGAGGCAATTCAAAATTTCATATGGAATAATAAAAGACCCCATAAGCAAAAACACTTCTTAGCAGAAAGTACAGTGCTGGAGGAATTTCAATTCCAAACTTTAGACTCTATTGCACAGCTATAATTCTCAAAACAGCTTGGTACTGGCACAAGAACAGGCCTGAAGTCCAATGGAATAGAACTGCGGACCCAGATATTAAACCACAGACCTATGGCCACCTAATCTTTGACAAGGGAGCCAAAAAATAGAATGGAAGAAAGATAACCTCTTCAACAAGTTGTGCTGGTAGAACTGGTTAAGCACCTGCAGAAAACTAAAGTTGGATCCTTCTTTGTCACCTTGCACTAGAATTAACTCCAAATGGATCAAAGACCTGGAGGTAAAACTGACACACTGAAAAGTTTACTGGAAAGAATAGGAGATACACTAGGCCTCCTTGGCAGAAGTCGAAACTTTCTTAATAAGGACCAAGAATCACAACAAATCAGAGAAAGGCTGGATAAGTGGGACTGCATTAAACTGCAGAGATTTTGTATGGCAACGGATATAGCTAGTAAACTAATCAGGAAGCCTACAGAGTGGGAGAAGAACTTCACCAACCAAACAACGGACAAAAGCCTCATATCTAAAATATATCAGCATCTCAAAAAATTGAATCACTCCAAAACTAACCTCCAAAGTAACACCC
Organism: Megascapheus bottae; assembly: GCF_031878675.1. Lineage (NCBI taxonomy): Eukaryota > Metazoa > Chordata > Mammalia > Rodentia > Geomyidae > Megascapheus > Megascapheus bottae. Next base: position 3,238,520 of record NW_028327641.1, on the reverse strand, counting down.
GTCACATTAAAAAATGGGCCAAATTCTTAAAGAGAGTCTTCTGTGAAGAAGAAACAAAAATGGCCTATAGACACATGAAGAAATGCTCCACATCTCTGGTCATAAAAGAAATGCAAATCAAAAGAACTCTAAGATTCCACCTCACTCCAGTTAGAATGGCCAGGATCAGGAAAACGAATGACAACAGATGCTGGAGGGGATGTGGCCAGGAGGGATCACTACTACACTGTTGGTGGGAGTGCAAACTCGTTCAACCACTATGGAAAGCAGTGTGGCAGTGCCTCAAAAGGCTAAACATAGAACTCCCCTATGACCCAGCAATTCCACTACTTGGCATTTACCCAACAATCCAGAAACAAGGGCATACTAAACCCACTAGCACAATAATGTTCATTGCAGCGCTATTCACCATAGCAAAGATATGGACCCAACCTAGATGTCCCTCAGTTGATGAATGGATCAACAAGTTGTGGTATTTGTACACAATGGAATTCTATGCTGCTGTCAGAAAGAATGACATCGCCCCATTTGTTAGGATATGGAAAGACTTAGAACAAATCATATTAAGTGAAGTAAGCCAGACTCCAAGGAACTTAGGCTCAGTGGTTTCCCTCATTCGTCATAATCAGTAAAAACCTTGGGCTCTACTAGCAGAGATTTGCAATAGAGCAAAAGGCCATATATAAGGCCATATAATGTGAAGCTAATTGAAAGGACCTCCAGGATATTGAAACAAAAGCCATATAATGAATGATTGTTGTCCTTAATGTACTATGTTGTCTCTCATCTCCTTTGCTGTCCCTTGGTTATCCCATATTGGTATTGTATCTCACTTTGTTATCTGATATATTGAATTTATTTGTATTTGGATATTTGAAATTTGATAGGGAAGGGGGGAAAACCAAGACGGGTGGGGGGTGTGGGGTTGGAGGGAAATGGGTACCAAGACATGTGAAAGGGTATCAATGTATGTGAATTAATGCACCTTCTATCTGGCAAATATCATGTAACCCTTTTACTAATTACAATAAAAAAATGAAAAAAAAAGTCGTAGTGTGTAGGGAGGATGATGGGGTCAAATACATTTCTTCTTAGAAATTTACCTCATCTGGTTGCCCTGGATTTTCCTGGCCTTCTTCTTAGAGAAAGGCCTGTTATACTGGATTTGTGGCTTGGCAAAGATGTAGCATGTACATCTTTGAGTAAGACATCCACAACTTCCATGCCTGAGACTCGAGTTTCCAGACCTTTGGCAACAGCACAGCAACATCTTTCTTCCTCCTGAGCCACAGGCCAAGTGAGCTGGCTTGAGCTGGTTGTTAGTTACAGTGGCTTGGTTACCAGGGTTCCATATTCTGTTCCATTGTGAGGGAGGCAGGGTCACCTTTCAGGGCCCAATGACCAAAGATCCTTGCTCACAGAAGACCTCACCAAAGACAAACTGGAGGCTGAATCTCTCCTCCAATCTCACAATATACATGTGGATGTAGTAAACAGCACACCTTATTTGTCCATTCCCAATGTCTTCCACTAGGCCCAACTACCAGTCTGGTCTCAGGCTCAAGGAGCCTTTCTTAGGTAAGATCCAAACTTAAGGGTCAATATTGCCCTCATCCTTTACAAAACATTTGCTTCACAGTGCCTTCTGTGCCTGCATTTTGCCGCTTGTCGAATTTTTTTTTGTTTTTGCTAGTCTTGGGACTTGACCGAAGAGTGTGAACATTGTTCTTGGGCTTTCTTTAGGCTTTAGCTGTCCCACCGAGCCACAGCACCACTTGCAGCGTTTTCTATGTATGTGGTAATGAGGAATCAAACCTGAGTCTTTTTGCGTGGTAGCCAAGGACTCTACCACTAGGTGAAACACACAGGGCATCTTGCACATATTTTTGACGTCAATCTACTAGGATATTATTAGGTTTCTGTATCCTAATCAATTTTTTCCTGATGATTAGCTTTGCTGTCATGTGTAAAAAATGCAAGAGGGAAAAACACAGAAGAATTAGTGAAATTAAAAAAAAAGCATTACACACATAGATAAGTGTTCATTCTTTGTAGGAGAAAGGATATTTTGATATGATGATGATGACTTTATAATTTCTATGTCAGGGTTGAGAGTTTGGCATAGTGGTAGAGTGCTTGCCTAGCATCCATGAAGATCTGGGTTTGATTGCTCAGTATCACATAGATAGAAAATCTAGATGTGGCACTGTGGCTCAAGTGGCAGAGGGCTAGACTTGAGAAAACCCGAGAACAGTGCTCAGGCCCTGAATTCCAGCGCCAAGACTGGCAGAAAGATAAAAGAAAATAAAAATGCTTTTTACGAGCTAATTCACTCACAGCATTTGCTTCTGAAATCTTCGCTTCTGCATCTTGTGAAATACCCCTTTCCCTCAACGTAGACAAGAAAAACAGATCCATCCCATGGTCCTCTGTGAGGCCACTGGTTGGGCTAAGAGCTAGTCGTGCAGCAACACATAAGTTTTATTCTAATATTTTCCAAACTTTGTACTCAAATATGCTACCTACTTACCAACTTAGGTCAGTTATCCTTATGCTATAACTTTTCTTCATTACTACAATATTCTTACACTCCTACGTTAATCCTCTTGTACCTGCCCTGACCTCTCTCATTCTTTTTTTCTATCTCTGGACCTCTGCTCGTCTTTCAACCCTTATACTGCACGGATCTACACTTGATGGCTGTTAATATTGTATATGTAGGTGGTTAATTATTCTCTAGGCTCAGAGGTACTTAAAGACAATAGAGATTGGATTGAGAGGCTTATTGTTTTGGGGATAAATCGCTTATCAGTGGTTGTATTAGACTGGTCTGTAAGTGCACAAAAAGAAAGAGTGATAATACCAATCAAACCTTGTGAACATCTAGTGTCTGCCAGCTACAGAGGTCTAGGTTGGTTATATCTGAAAAACTATAATCTTATTTAGTAGTAATCTTGCTCCCATTTTCAAATGGGCAGAACAAGAAACTCAAGAAAAATGTCAAATCAAGAAACAACATCCCCCACCCAATGTAAACAGACAATGGAACAGTCACTGGCAAACCTAGAGGAGAGTCTTCCAAGTGCTACACAAATGCAATTGATAAACATCATTAATGAAAAATGTGAAAATATAAAGAAAGAGATAATGGAGGAAGCCATAGCTGAACAAGAGGAAAGCATAAATAAGGTGATAAGTGAAAAAGAAGAAGCCATAAAGGAGGCCATAATAAAGGTTTTTCAAAGAATGATGGATGAATTCATAGAATCCACAAATAAAAATGTGACCAAACTCCAGCAAATGTCCAAAGAAAATAAAGCTACTGAGCTTACCACTCAAAAGGACATCAAGGAGATTAAGAAATCCATACATGATCTAAAACAAGAGATGAAAGGCATCAAAAGTGAGCAATTAGAAGCTAGGGAGATGAAAAATGAAGTAGATAGTTTTGATAGCAGTTTAGACAATGCAGAGGAGAGAATTTCCGGGGCTGAAGATAATTTAGGTATTATAGAGAAAGAACAGAAAATGAGTCAATCCAAATCTAGGAAATATGAGAGAGCGCTTCAGGAGGTCCAAGATACAATTAGGAAGCCTAATTTCAGGCTAGTTGGTATTGAGGAGGGCGTGGAGAAAGAGGTCAATGGTATTGGAAATATACTTCAGGGAATCATCTCAGAGAATTTCCCAAATATCCAGAAGGGCAGGCCCATCCAGATACGAGAAGCTTTTAGAACCAAAAACAGACCTGACCAGAAAAGAACATCCCACCGCCACATTGTGATCCGAACTGGATCAATAGAAACGAAAGAAAAGATCCTAAAGGCAGCCAGGGAAAAGGGATCAGTAACCTATAAAGGCAAACCAATCAGAATAACCCCAGATTTCTCAGCAGAGACCATGCAAGCACGAAGTGACTGGAAGCATATATGTCATGCCTTAAGTCAAATAACTACCAACCAAGAATACTGTACCCAGCTAAGCTCTCATTCATAACTGAGTTAACAATGAAAACATTCCATTCCAGGGAAAAACTGCAACAATATGTCGAAACAAAACCAACACTACAGAGAATTCTCAAAGATGCTCTATACATAGAAAACCAAAATAAATGCAATATAGGGAAAGAAATGGCACCTAAACAGCATACCATCTAAGGACCACAAGAACTGTCAAGACACAGGCCCTACTAAAAGCTTTTAAACATGGTAGGAACTAATAAATATCTCTCAATCCTAACTCTCAATATCAATGGACGTAACTCTCCAATTAAACGGCATAGGCTGTCTAGTTGGATCAAAAAACAAGAGCCATCGTTCTGCTGTCTTCAAGAGACACATCTTACCCAAAAACAATCATCTTTTGAAAGTGAGAGGTTGGAATAAACTCTATCAAGCTAACTGACCCCATAAACAGGCTGGAGTTGCCATCCTCATTTCAGATACAATAGACTTCAAACAAAAATTAGTAAGAAAAGACAAAGAAGGTTACTACATACTACTAAAGGGATCTTTCCTCCAGGAAGACATAACAATCCTAAATATTTACACATCCTTTTGAAGATTCTCAAAAGATTCAAGATTCTCCCAGTGTAAGTTAGATTCCGGCATTGATATTAAATAATGTAATGAGTAGGGATTTACATTTGAAATATCACTGTTGACAAAATCTAACACACATTTGCTTTTCATTTCCCAAGAAGTTCAGTACAAGCTAACATGTGTGGCATATATAGACTGGGAGAAATGATGCAGAATATGTGACTCATTTGAACAGGAGTCAGTGAAAAGATACAGAAGCAGAATACCCATATTGCGATAATTTGTATCTTTTGCATATTTTGAGTTTGTTAGTAATTCCATTTGTAGTGTACATTTCTGTGTAAAAACGTTTGAAATGTTTCCAAAGAATTTGTTATTTCAACAGCAAAAAAAGACATTTTTATGCCTGATAAAATTCACAGAATCCAAATTTTTGCATATTGTTTTTTGTTGTTGTTTTTTTGGTGGGTCATAGATCTTGAACTCAGCCTGGGCACTATCCCTGAGCTCTTCAGCTCCAGGCTACCACCTTACCCTGGAGCCAAGCCACACTTCCCATTTTCTAAAGGTAAATTGGAGATAAGAGTCTCAGGTCTTTTTGTGCCAGGATGGCTTTAAACCTTGATCCTCAGATCTCAGCCTCCTGAGTAGCTAGGATTATAGAAGTGAGCCACCACCCCATCATGCTCAGCTTTCTGGTTTTTTTTTAAACAAGCCCTTTGGCTGGAACTCGGTCTGAGCACTGTCCTTCAGCTTTCCTCAAGCCTAGTGATCTTCTACTTGAGCCACAGCACTACTTCTGGTTTTTTCTGTGTATGTGGTACTGCGGAATTGAACCTTCTTCTTCATACAAGCACTCTACAACTATGCCAAACTCCCAGCCCCTCCACATTAGTTTTTATGATAGATCTTTCCATGCATCTAGGATGGCTAGAAATCCTTCTTGAGTTTCCCAAGATCAGGGAGTATAGGTGTGTCCCATCCTGTGTGGCTACATAACCATTGTTTAGGGTACAGTTCTCTCTTCATTCTACCCATCTAGAGCAATTTTCATCTTCCATGTATAATCATTAAACATTCAGCTCCTGTTCCTCTCTACTCCATTCTCTGGAACCATCGTGCTTTTTGGCTCTAAGGGTTTGTTGATCCTTGGAAGCTCTGGAAGGGAAAACATACCCTAGCTCTTCCTTTATGACTGCTGTATTTTTAGTTTACTGTAATCAAGATTCATCTGTAATATATAGTAAAATGTACTTCCTTTTCAATGCATTGTTTTGCATATTTCTATCTTTTGATTATTATTAATAGTTGTGAATGGATTCTCCACATATTTGTTCTAGTCTCTGCTTTCTCTTCCGTTAGATACAAATCTAGAAATAGAAGTGTTGGAGCATATTTCTATGTAATTCTATATTTAGTACTTTTTTAGCACTCTCCACGCAATTTTTGATTGTTTTATATTCCTTGCAGAACTATTCCAAAGTTCTACTTCTTCTCACTACCTTGCCAGTAATAGTTAGACTTTGAAAGTTGTTTTTTTGTATGCGTGTGGGTGTGTGTTTGTGTGTGTGTATGTGGATCTTTTTGTTTAAAACTATATTTATATTAACATATTTAAAGTAATGAATTCATTGTAATTTTAATTTTTCTCATGACTGTTAATATTGAACTTCTTTCTACATTTTGAACTACTATTTCTATATATTCTTTTTAGAAAATCCTCTCCAATCTCCAATTTTTTCCCCTTTTTCTGGGGTAATGGGGAAAATAATGGGGCTTGGACCTTGGGCCGTGAGCTCTTTAGTTTAAGGCTATTGTCCTACCCTGAGTATTGCCCCTCAGTTCTTCTGCTCTCAGCTCCCTACCCCTCTTCCCATTATGTACAGAACAAAGGTCATCCTCAGTCTTTTTGAAAAAGTAAAACATACAGTAAATTTGTAGTATAAAACAGCAAGAAATAAATTTCTTGCCAAGTGCGGTGACTTCTACCTGTAATCCTAGCTACTCAGATATCAGGCTGATATCTAAAGATTTGGTTCAAAGCCAGCCTGGGCATTAGAAAGTCTATGAGACTCTCATCTACAGTTAACCACTAGAATATGGGAAATGGCACTGTGGCTTCATAGGTAGAGTGATAGCCTTGAGTTGAAGAGCTCAGGAACAGTGCCCAGGCCCAGAGTTCAAGCCTTACAAATCCCCCACCAAAAAAAAGAAAAAAAAGTTTCTTCCCCAAGTGACTATTATGCCAGACATAGAACATTAACATTCTGGGTGTACTTCACAGTATTATTACTTGATACCCTAAGATTTTGCAATATTCTCACAGTACCAGCATATGTCATCATATCATGTAGTTCCTTTTCAATGGAATAATTCCATTTATAACCTGAATCTACTCCCCCGACTTATTTTTGTCGATACCACAATTGCTCTACCATGATATGCCACAAGCCATTAAACATTTTATGGTGGGTAATTTTAAAGGAGTCTCATGGAATTTTGTGCCAGGCTGGCTTTGAACCATGGTCCTCAGATCTCAGTCTCCTGAGTAGCTAGGATGACAGGCGTGAGCCACCAACACCTGGCTTGCCTTTTTATTTTTTTGTGGGTCTTGGGACTTGAACTCTGGGCCTAGGCACCATCCCTAAGCTTTTCAGGTCAATATTTCATGTAAGTCTAAACATTTAAGTAAAGGAATAAAATTCCAACAAAAAAAGAATAAAATTCCAGACATGGTGTGTTTATAACTCAGTGCTAATTACTTGATGAAAATGTGCCATTCCAGAAGCTGGTGTCATTTGATGATGTAGCTGTGGATTTCAGCTGGGAGGAGTGGCAGCATCTGGACAATGCTCAGAGGACCCTGTACAGAGATGTAATGCTGGAGACCTACAGCAACCTGGTGTCCTTAGGTGAGCAAAAGTCAAATTCACTTGCAAGGCCAAGTGCCTTGTTATTTTGCAGATACGTGAATGTTCATCAAACTTTCAATACTATTTAAATGAAAGATTCCAGGCCCTGAGAAGTATCATTACTTTCTAAAGAAAACCTAAGGTAATTTTGTACTCATTCTTCAGGATACCTTCAGGATACTTTGACAACAGTTCTAAATTATGTTTCCTCTAATGGAGATGACATTCCAAACTTACACAGTAATTGTAAGTGGATAAACAATCCACAATAGAATATATATCATTATTGGAAATAGGATCTACAAATCACTAAACAGTGAGTTTATAATGGAAACCTGGCACTAGGTGCAATGTTTCATGCCTGTAATCTTAAAATATTCAGGAGGAAGAAATCTAAGAATTCTAATTTGAAGCCAGCAATGGCATAAAAATTGCCATGAAACTCTATAACTCCAAATAACCCCTCAAAACTGTTAGTGGAGTGTCAAGAGTTTGACTTTGTGGTTGAGTGCTTGCCTAGCATGCATGAAGACCTATGCATGTAAGTGGAGCTGGGACTCAAACTGGTATTTTTCTAGCCTTGAGGAAGACAGCTAAGTTTATGCCATACAAAATGAATCCAGAGCTGGGGAAAAGTCAACCATGGAGCCAGTGAGAAATGAGAAAAAAGATTTAATAGATAACTTGTGAGTAGGATGTCTGCGAACTTAAAGCAATGATGACACAGCATAAGCAATAATTCTCTATTGTTTCTAATTTGCAGGGCCCTGTGTTCCCAAACCTGTATTAATTGACAAGCTAGAGCACTGTGCAGAACTCTGGATAGGAAATTTCTCTGACAAGAATATCACAGGTGAGTGAATGCATCTTCATATTGATGTTGGAGCCTGAGCCCCATTGGTAAGTTCATGTTGAGATGTACTGAGCAATAATATTCTTAGTTACCCTAAATCCTGTGTGGAACCTATGGAATTCTTTGTGAATGAATCAAGAATCATTTTCTTTTCCCAATCCTATGCTTGGTCTCAGGGCCTGAGCATGGTCCTTGGGTTTTCTCAAGGCTAGATCTCTATTTCTTGAGTCATAGCACCACTTCTGGCTTTTTCTTTGTATGTAGTACCAAGGAACTGAACCAGGTCTTTGTGCATGCTAGCCCAAACCCCCGGCACCAAGAATCATAGGGTGATATAATGAATTCTATGTGGCAGTAGAGTTAAAGTTAGATTTCTCTGTAGAAATCACTGTGAAACAAAATAAAATGAGAAATCCATGAGCCCGTGGCTCATGCCTGTAATCCTAGCTACTTAGGAGGCTGAGATCTGAGGATCAAGGTTCAAAGACTGACCTATCACAAAAACACCTTAGACTCTTCTCTCCAATGAACCAATAGAAAATGAGAAGTGGGGTTGAGGCTAAAGACATAGGGCAGTAGCCTTGAGCTGAAGAGCTCAGGAAGAACAGCCAGGTCTAGAATTCAAGTCCCATGACTACAAAACAAGAAAGAAAGAAAGAACGAAAGAAAGAAAGAAAGAAAGAAAGAAAGAAAGAAAGAAAGAAAGAAAGAAGAAAGAGGGAAGAAAGAAGGAAGGAAGGAAAGGAAGAAAGAAAGAAAGAAAGAAAGAAAGAGAGAAAGAAAGAAAGAAAGAAAGAAAGAAAGAGAGAAAGAAAGAAAGAAATAATGATATCTCATTTGTTTAAAACTAAGACCATAAATGATTGAGAAAACAAGGAATAAGTCAGGGGATTATTCTCTGATAAGGATAATATCTTTTTGCTGGTAGGAAGAGACTGGTATTCAGAACCAGACCTTTCCACCAGAAATTGAGCCTAGTGATAGAGTGCTTGCCTAGCATGCACAAAGACACACGTTTGATTCGTTATTACCACATACATAGAAAAAGCCACAAGTAATGACTTCATTGGTAGGGTTCTAGTCTTGAGAAAACCCAAGGACAGTAGTTAGGTCCTAAGTTCAAACTCAGGAATGGAAGGAAAAAAACTACAAGAAAGTTTCAATCAACATAAGAAAATTAACTAGACAATGACCTGGAGATTTTCTGGTCTTCCATAGTTCTGAGGGACAGGAGTGTTAGAAAAGGAATTTTTATAAGACTTCAAATGGAAAGAAACAAATTTCAAAATTCCCACAAATACCTAAATTGAGACTTTAGTGAGAAGTTGTAACTGAAGGGATATAGGTGTAAGTCCTTACTCTCAAGAATCGTTCTTGCTTGGATCAAAGGCAAACAGACATAGAAACCAAACTTGTGGCCGCTGAATCTAGAAAAAATTCGTGTTCCTCACTTAATGGTTAATAAGCAAACAGCATTGAAACTGGGTAAGGTAATCCTATCTGCTACTCAGGACCTGAGACTCTTATCTGTAGTTAACTCTAGAAAACAGGAAGTGGGGCTGTAGCTCAAGGATAGGGGTTATAGTCTTCTGCTGAAGTGTTCAGGGACAGGACCGAGGCCTATGAACTACAAAAAAAAAGAAAAGAAAAGAAAAGAAAAGAAAGTTTTAAAAAGATGCAAAACAGCACAATATTTACATTATTTCTCAAAAATAAAAGAAAGCCAGGTATTCCTCAATGTATAAACAAAACAGTATTTAAAAAAAAACAGCTGCAGGTATATTATAGGTAGTACTCAGCTTAAAACTGTAGCAATACATAGTTGGTTAATGTCAATAAATATTTCCTGTGATAAAAAAGAGAATAAAACACAGAAAAACATTATTGGTCATTGTAAAATATAATTTTCTTAATATATTAGGAAGAAAAGCATATATTTCTCATAAATCAATTTCCACTTTTATATTTTAAAATATCTAACACTTAGGATGGGAAAGTAAAGTCATTACCTTTACAGTAAGGAATATTTGTATCTCATGTATGTTTGTGTCTTTTTTTCTATGACTCATTTTAGATGTCCAGGTAATGGAAAATGTGTTCAAGACCTGCCAGGAAAGTCCACATGAATGTCTTTGTGAAGTAGCAGTTGCAAGTAGTATCGAAGTGGAGGAAAACGTGAGATTAGCAACAACTTTAAATTTGAGCTCTACACATAATCCAGAGCTGATTAGTAATAATGGTAACAACTTAGGGGTGAGGACTGAGGAGTTCATTGAGTGTCAGAACATGCTTCTGTCTCCTAAGCCTGATGAGATGCATGCTGCATATAGATCTCGTATGTCTCCTGTTCTTAAAAAATCCATTGGATATTCAGAGCATTTTATTCATGATTGTGACAGTTCAAAAGATCTGCAGTATCATAATTCTGTTCTGCCTGCCCAAGAAATTCTTCAGGGAGGGAGGAAAACTGCTAAATGTACTGTGTGATGAAAAATATTGTACTTAACACCGACCATCACTACACAACCGAAAATGTACACAGGAGAGACTCCTCATACATGTAGTGAATGTGAGAAATCTTTCAGTAATGAAATACGCCTTACAATACCTCAGAGCAAATATCCTGAGATATGTGATGCGTGCATCAAGTGTGAAAATTAATTTCTGAGAAGTCAGACCTGACGCTCCAACCTCGATCTCCAAGAGAAGACAAACCTTATGAATATGAGGAACGTAATAAAATTTCTGCCCAGAATTCAGCTCTCAGCACACATCAGAGATCTCACTCAGAAGAGAAATCTTATGAATGGGATAAATGTGGGAAGACTTTTAGACTGAAATCATACCTCACTTTGCACCAGAGAAGACACACAGAAGAGAAACCTTATGAATGTAACAAATGTGAAAAGTCTTTCACCCAGAAGATACACCTTCGAGTTCATCAAATAACACACACAGGAGAGAAATCTTATAAGTGTAATGAATCTGTCTTTCAGACAGAAAACTTCCCTCAAATTGCATCAAAGAACACACACAGGAGAGAAATCTTATGTGTGCATCAAATGTGGAAAGACCTTCAAGTGGAAGTCATATCTTGATGGGCATAATAGAACACACACAGGAGAGAAAACATATGTATGTAGTGAATGCGGAAAGTCTTTCAAATGGAAGGTAAAACTCCATGTTCATCAGAGAATATACTCAGGAGAAACATCTTATGATTGTAACATATGTGGAAAGTCCTTCACACAGAAGCCAAACCTCAACATGCATAAGACAATTCAAACAGGAGAAAAACCTTATGAATGTAACCGATGTGGAATGTCTTTCAAATGGAAGTCTTCCCTCAAATTGCATCAGAGAACACACACAGGAGAGAAACTGTACGAGTGCATCAAATGTGGTAAGACCTTCAGATGGAAGTCACATTACAGGAGGCATAATAGAATTCACACATATTAGAAACCTTAGGAATATAACCAAAGTTGAAAGTCTTTCGTGCAGTATTCACCCTTCAGGAACCGTAAGAGAGTTCACACATATGAGAAGCCTTAGCAATGTAATAAATAGGAAAGACTTTTTAGTCTGTGGAAGAAAACTCAGCTTGTGTCACAGAACCAACACAAGATCAAACCCTTAATGAATGTAGCAAATGTTCAGTCTTTTCCCCAGAAGGCACAAGTCAAGATTTATCACTAAACACCCACAGGATACAATCCGATGAATAAAATGAAAGGGAAATTTTTTTGAAGAACTCATAGTTGAGTTTGCATGATACACACAGACACAGGATAAAAATCGTATGAATATAAGAATATGAACAATCCATCATGAACGCATGACTAAGTATAAAATGCACATAGGAGAGAAAAACCTTATGAATATTACAAATGTGGAAAGTGTTTGACCTGGAAGGCATACTTCTGTGTTCATCACAAACCTGATTCCCATAGAAGAAAAGAAAACTAATGAATAGTACAAATGTGCAATGACTTTTAATCAGAAGTCAGTCTTCAGTACATTTCAGAACATACACAATAGAGAAATTCTGAGTAATGAAAAACATTTAGCTATATATAGAATCTCTGTATATGGGAGCATTAGGGTAAGTCTTCTAAACAAAGTCAACCTTCAGCAAGCATTAAGAGCACTCACAGAAGAAATAATAGCATGTAGGAAAACCTTTGTCAGAAACCTCTAAAAGCTGACTGTGTGGCTTAGTGGTAGAGTGCTAACCTATCAAGGATGAAGGCCTGGGTTAGATTCCTCAATACTACGTGAAAAGAGCAAGCCAGAAGCAGCACTGTGGTTCAAATGGTATAGTGCTAACCTTGAGCAAAATAGCTCAGGCCCTGAGTTCAAGCCTAAGGATGAGAGAGAGAGAGAGAGAGAGAGAGAGAGAGAGAGAGAGAGAGAGAGAGAGAGAGAGAGAGAGAGAGAGAGAGGAGAGAGAGAGAGGAGAGAAGAGAGACAAAGAGAGAGAAACAAGAACTTCTAAATTTTACAGAGATAGAGAAGGAGAGAGAGAAGGAGACAGAAACTAATTTCTAAACTTTACAGTCTTTCTATTTCCTTACAAATTCGTCTATGTCATTCTTTCTGACAGAAGCACAGAATTCCATTGTGTAAAAATACCATATTTGATCTGCTCATCAACTGACGGGCATCTGGGTTGGTTCCATAACTTGCTATATTAAATAGTGCTGTGATAAATGTTATTGTTCTAGTGAATTTAGTATGTCCTATCTGGACGACTGACAAGTAGTGAAATTGCTGGATCACAGGGGAGCTCTATGTTTAGGCTTTTTGGGATACTGCCATAGTGCTTTCCGTAGTGGTTGAACGATTTTGCAATCCAACCAGCAGTGTAGTAGTGATCCCTCCGGGCCACATCCCCTCCAGCATACGTTATTAGATTTCTGGATCTTGGCCATTCAAACTGCAGTGAGGAGGAAAAGGGAAAGAGGAACTGAAACATTCTCCCCTTACAGATGACATGATTCTGTATTTAGAGAACTCTATAGACTCTACTCTGAAGCTGCTTCAGCTGATATAAAACTTTGGTAAGGTAGCAGGGTATAAAATTAACCCTCAATGTCAACTGCCTTCCTATATGCCAACAAATGAGAGGAATGAGGCAAGAATCAGGATAGCAACTCATTTTGCTATCAAAGAAAATAAAATACCTAGGAATTAACTTAGAATGTAAAGCACCTTTTTGATGGAACTATAAACCCTGGAGAAGGAAATTAACGCAGAACTGAGGAAATGCAAAAACCTATGCTCCTGCTTTGGAAGAAGTAATATTGTAAAAATGGCAATCTTGATAAGGACTATCTACAAATTCAGTGCAATATTCATCAATATCCCAATGTCATTCTTTAAAAAACAGAAGAGGAAATCCAAAATTTCACTTGGAATAATAAAAGACCCCTTATAGTCTGTCTTCTTGCATGACACATAATGTTTAATCTCACCTTCTCCACCAAAATCTCACCTTTCTCATTGAGACATAGGTGGCCCTGTTTACGAGCAGCAAAGGCTGAAATGCACAGTTTCAGGTGTCACCACTGCCTCTGTTACTGGGTAGATCCAACTCTGTCATCGATTCTGAGGTCTGCACTGGGATTCTTGGTCACAAGTTGTTCTGTGGCATCTGCTGCCAGCCTGTGCCTATTTGCTTCCTTTTCCTCCAGCAGCCTACATCAGGGAATGAAGTTCAGGCACTGATGCTCTCCTTCATATGCAGGGCAGGATGAGCCCAACCCTCCCTCATCTTCCTCTTCCAATTTTTGGGAAAAAATGTGCTGGCAGAAGTCCTCAGGTGTGGGGCATGGCTGATCCACACTTTTAATCCAGGCTGGTCAGGAGGCTGAGATCTGAGTATGGAAGTTCCAAGTCACCTAGAACAGGAAAGTCTGATAGATTCTTACTACCAAAAATAAAAACAGCTGGGAATGGAGTTTGGAATCGAGTGGTAAAGGGCTAGTCTTGAGTACAAATGCTTAGTGCCCAGGCCCTGAGTTCAGGCTCCAGCACTGCCAACAACCTCACTTTAGTGAGATTTTAGCTTTATCCATGTAGGCACATCTCACTGGAATCTTTGCTGGTAGAGATAGTCTGCATAACCTTGTCTCAAGGTAAAGGTCCTCCTGGGGTAGTACACAAAAGGTGTCATGGAGAGAGGAGCCCCACTTGCTCCAGGTTTGAAGATGGCATAGGTCAAGCCAGCATAGAGTTGGCATATCAGTCTTTTTCCTAGCACCACCTACCAGTGAATGTCAAATGACATTGATTGTTGTGGGATGGTGTGATTGAAATGCCCCATTAAGGGCAGTGTTAGCACATCCAAACTTGGATAACAGGAATGCTGAAATCTCAAAGCTAAGATATCTGTTGGCTACAGAAATGCTGGTGTGTCTGTTATTCACTAAAAGTTCAGGTGCAAAGATTCTGAAGCTTGATGCCATGTGTTTATTCCATTTAGTAAAATTAGTTTAATGCACTGTATAAGTTAAAACATTTGATAAGAGTCAGGGGTAGTGAAAACATTGTTCTTGAATTCAGGGGTCTGGCAGGGTAATGGGGGGGTGTTGGTGGCTGGGACTATGAAGCTGGAGCTGCTATCAAACCATGAATCATGTTCCTCTTTGTCTGGGAGAAATGACTCCAAAGATGAAATTTGAATGGTGAGGAAAAGATGATGATATACTCAGGAAATTTCTCCTAAACAAATGCTTATGTGGAAGTGGGATGGGGGCTGGGCATATCTGAGGCAGAGCTTAAGGGGGCTTCTCATGGCTTTGTGAACGTTCCTTGCGACTTCAGGCATGCAGAAGGGTGTTTTAGATGGCCATTGTGAGATGGATGGAATAAGACTGGAGACAAGATGAATGCTGGGATCCTTCAATGCTCTTGCATGAGTGGCTGGTGGGTCACCTGAAAGAACTAATTATGTCTAAAAAAGAAATCAGGAATTTGTTTTGATTAGATAATACCTGTAATCCGAGGCATATTCAGGATCCTGATCTTAGTATTGTGGTTTAAAACCAACCCAGCAAAGGGAAAAGTGCATGAGACTCTTACTCCCAGTTTAGAGCAAGAACAAAGATTGAAGTAGAGCTGTGGCTCAAGAGCTAGAGTGCTACCTTGAGCAAAGAAAAGCTAAGAAAAAGCTCCAGGTCTTGAGTTCAAGGCCAGGAATGAAAGAAGGAAGGTAAAAAAAAGGAAGTATGTGAGGAAGGGAAATATATAAATGAAAGAGAGAAGGAACTAGAAATTTAAAACTAGAGAATATTTAAAAGTCATCAGTCTTTCTAAGAAAAGTGTTGGAGTATGGGTTCTATATGTGGTGAACTGGAAGCCCAGCAGTGACTTGTTAACCAAAGAGTCACCATGATGAGCAAAGGATAGAAATCTGCATGAGCTTCTTAGCGGATGGAGTCACAGAAGAGAACCTCAGCTCCCATCCCATAGTTAGAAGTATATAGAGATGGGGAAGTTGGCATCACCTTGATGTCATTGTGTCCATGGAGACTGGAAGCCATGGCTTTGTGAAAGCACAATGTTCTGCTTACTGAGCTGAGAGGCTGAGGAGAGCCAAGTCCTGGCCATGAAGAAATCAGGGTGGCAGCAGAGCAAATCTGCTGCAGTGTGTGCCTGCTTGGCTGTTCTTATTCTGTGGTGGATCAGGCCAGAGCGGGTGATAGTAACTGTTTTGTGGTCACAAGCCCTTCACCAAGAGCTTCCTCTGGGATCCTCATAAGCTACAGGGTGGCTGGTGGTGGGATGTGTGTGGGGTGGAAGTGACAGAGGGATGGACGCATGGCAAGGTGGGTGAAGAGATGAGAGGAATGATGAGAGCCCAGTTCATTGGTTTCCAAGGTTAATGGGTGGGAGGTAGAGAGGCATGATGGAGGAAAGATGGAGGCAGGGGAAGGTGGTGACAGAGTGAGGCCATCTGTAGTGCCAGCCTGGCCATCATCTGAAGCCCATAGGCAGCTTCCTGATCCCTCACTTTGTCCTGCTCCTTGTGGAGGGAATGTCACGTGTACCCAGAGCTAGGGGTGGGGCAATGTTAGTAGCACCTGGAGAACCATTGGCCTCTACCGGGTTAGGGGTGGTTATGGCTCCCATGCTGGGTGGCCTGATAGCTATGGAACAGATCTCTCCTTAGCTACCACAGTCAGTGGCTGCTCTCCATCTAGGGTTAGGGCACCTGCTCAGACATCAGGACCCCCCATGCCAGGACAGAGGCATACAATTCAGATGGCAGCACAGGGGTGAAGATGATCTCACTGTATCCCTAGTTACATGGCTGTCCCTGCATGTGGGACAGGATGAGCTGGGGGAAGATGTTCTCTGTGTTTTTCCACAGCCTATCCCGGCCTCTATTTGTGTCTGATTAGACCAAGAGAGTACCAGGTTCCCTCTCATAGTCCTGGTTCTTTTTCTTTTACAGTCATGAGGCTTGAACTCAGGTCCTGGGTACTGTCCCTGAGCTCTTTTGCTCAAGGTTGATGCTCTACCATTTGAACCGTAGTGCCATTTCCAGCATTTCCTTTTCATGTGGATCTCTGATATCTCCAGTGCTGTGCCTGCAGTGAGGCACTCACCCCACAGACAGAGCCACCTCTGCCGTGACTGTGACTGCCCACAACCCTCACACCCACTCCTTGCACACCCCTCGACTCCAGTTTTAGCTCCTCTTGGACTGGGTGTCCAGCCTACCCCTTCCTACACTCACAAAGGGTCTACAATTGTCTTCCCAGGGTCCTTTCTTCTGCCAGCCAGAGTACAGACTGTGCACATCTTGACCATCACAGAGCTCAAAGCCAAAGGCTGAGATGCAGAAGGGGTTGACCCAGTAGATGCACAGGGCCCATGGATCATCCTGTGCATCCCCCAGCCTGTGATTTCCCCCACCCCCTTGGCAGGGAAGCTCCATGCCCACATCCTGATCCCTGGTCCCCTCCAATTCCATTCTCCCTTGGATTTTGCAGACTGTCTACCATCAGGATCTAAAATTCTATTCATCACTTTATGTCCTTATCACGGATTTGCTACTTTGGCAGGATCTCCCCGTGCCTGGAGAGTGGGCATGTCATGTACTCTCTGTGGAGAAGTTGCCCCAGGAGAAGAAATATGCACTTCATGTGAGTATTGGACAGGGCAGGAGGGCTCCCTAGGATCAGAAGCCAGAGGAGGGGTGCAGATGGGGGAATGCTAGGGGCCCCTGGGGACAGTGGGAGTTAGGGCACAGTTGGTTCCTTCTGCAGGGTTGACAACGCTTCACAAACCCAACAGAATGAGGTTCACATTACAGATGTCAGAGAAGTGCAGATTGCCAATGGGCGCAGGGGTCACTGTCACCCCCAGATGCTGGCTGCATGCTGGGATGTACGCAGAGATGGTTTCAAGATCAGATAATGAGGATGTTGCAGGGTGTAACCATTCTTTTCAGATGGCTGTCTACCTCTCTTGAGCTTCATCTCTATCTTTGGCTTTTTCTTGGCAGTTAACTGGAAATGAGAGTTTCATGGACTTTCCTTTCTGGACTGGCTTCAAACAGAAGCTATGCACAGTTTTCAAACCATACCCTACTGAAGAAGGGAAGCTTGATCTGGTGCTTAACTGGGTTGCACTTTGGCTCCGTTTGCTATGCCTCATGGGAGGGGGCTCATCATTTGTAGACTAAGATCTCATGACCTTCAAAGCCAAATGCTACCTGAAAGTTCAGGCTCCCAGCCTATGTGTTGAGCCTGGGTGAATACATTCTCTGTTATGCTGGGTCATCAACACATGTTTTAAGCTGGAAGTAGGCAGTGCCACATTTGATAAGAACATCTGCCAGAGATTGTCACCTCATGAAAGCAGATTCTAAATTTGTATTCCATTTCCTGTGGTGGAGAAATCCCCTTCAAGTTAGACAGGCTCACATCCCCCTGCAGGTCACTCTCCTAATGCACCCTTGAGTGTCCTCATGGTATTGGCATCTAAGTTTGTAGGGAATGCTGGTTTAGTCCATGAATTAGCTGGACAAGTGATGACAAACGTGTTGTGGATTAATATAAGAACAATTTAAGAAGCCCTGGAGGAGCATCAACCTGACCCTCTGTGGTGCTATAAATCTGACAGGATGTTCCAGACTGAGAAACAATCACATGGCTTTGTGTTTGGCATCCAGACAAGTGAGTGCATGTCTTAGGTGTCAGCCAATACAGAGGAGGACATGAATAAGTGGGTGGAAAGCATCTGTCAGACCCCTGTCTGGGGGCAGGTGGAGAGAACATAGGAAGGTAGATACCATGGCTGTGGTGGGGCCAAAAAAAGGGTAAAAGAGGCAAAGGAACCAGGTACTGGTAGCTCAAGACTGTTATCCTAGCTACTCAGGAGTTTGAGATCTGAGGATCACAATTCAAAGCCAGCCCAGGACAGAAACTCCATGAGACTCTTATCTGGAATAAACTACTGAATGCAAGAAGCTCAAGCTTAGTGACGGCATCCAGGCCTAGCGTTCAAAACCCTGGACTGGCAGAAAAAAGTATCAAAGGACAAGAAGCTGGCCAAAAGTTAGAGGGGCTCTATCTTGACAAACAATACAATAGTAAGTTGCACTCAGAAGACTTGCACAAAATCTGGAAATGCCTGAGGCCTATCTATGTATGTTTCCTGTTTGTCTAAATACATATATTTATGCATTTATATATTAGTATAGAGAGACAGATCAATATATATGACTATACATATATACATAGCCAGACACTTATGGGTGGGTGGTATACTGTGTGAGAGTTTGTGTTTGTGTTTTGTGGATGGCTATCTCTGTTTAAGAAAGATAGAAAATATGTAAATATCTTTTAAAAAAACTTGATAAAATATAGAGAGACATAAGCTCTTGAGGGAATCTGAAATGACAAGATCATTCACAGGCACGTTTATCCTTATGGATTCCTCAGCAAGTTTTAATTTTTTTCATTATTTTCTTTCTTTTTTTGAACCAGTGCTAAGGATTTCTCTCAGGGACCAGGTGCTGCCAATTACTAATTTTCTCATGGCTGGTACGAGAGGAACTGAGCCACAGTTCCACTTTTGCCTTATTTATTCGTGCTTAACTGAAGATAAAGATTTCTATCAGTGACTTTCTTTCAGGGGCTGGATTCTAACGAGGATCCCCAGACCTCAGCCTTCTCTATAGCTACAATTAAGAATATGAGAACCCAGCACTGGGTTCCAATGCACAGGGCAAGAAATTGAGTGAGTCTCTCAACTCCAATTAGCTATAATAAGCTAGAAGTGAAAGACCAATACCTTTGAGGAAAAGATGCTGAGGGTTATCACACAGGCCCTATGAGTAAGCCCTAAACCCTGTACACATGTGTGCATGCACACATTGCAGATACACACACACATGCACACACACAATATCTCAGGCAATATTGTATTTTGAATTAATATCCAAAGATTGGACAACAGGATAGCAAGTAATAAAATCTGTTTTTCTTGTCTACATTGAGGGAAAGGGATAAGTCACAAGATGCAGAAGCGAAGAATTCAGAGGCAAATGCTGTGAGTGAATAACTTGTAAAAAGCACATTTCTTTTCTTTTCTTTTCTTTTGTTTATTCTGCCATTCCTAGGACTTGAACTCAGGGCCTGAGCACTGCTCTTGGCTTTTCCCAAGTCTAGCCCTCTGCCACTTGAGCCACATTGCCATATGGATTTTTATATCTGTGTGATATTAAGGACTCAAACCTAGATCTTCATGGATGCTAGGCAAGCACTCTAACACTGGGCCAAACTCTAAACCCCGATAAAGTATGTATAAATAGTCATCATCATCATATCAAAATAACCTTTCTCCTACAAAGAATGAACACTTATCTATGTCTGTAAGACTTTTTTTTATGTCACCAATGCTTCTGTGATTTTCCCACTGGAATTTTTACAGATGACAGCACAGATATTCATCAGGTAGAAAAATTGATTAGGATACAGAAACCTAACAACGTCCTAGGAGATTGAAGTGAAAAATATGTGCAAGATGGCCTGGGTGTTTCATCTATTTGTAGAATGCTTGGCTACCACACAAGAAGACTCCGGTTTGATTCTGCAGTACCATATACATAGAAAACGCTGGAAGTGGTGCTGTGGATTGGTGGGACAGCTATAGCCTAAAGAAAGCCTAAGAACAATGGTCAGACTCTGAGGTCAAGTCCCAGGAGTAGCAAAATAAAATGTGCAAGAGGCAAAATGCAAGATGAGAAGGCACTGTGAAGCAAAATGTCTTGTGAAGGGTAAGGGGAATAGTGACAGTTAAGTTTGGATCTTACCTAAGAAAGGCTCCTTGAGGCTGAGACCAGGCTACCACTTACGCCTAATTAATGACTTGGGATTTGAACAACAAGGTGTGCTGTTTACTACATCCATATGTGAGGTGGGAAGGGAGATTCAGCCTCCAGTATGTCTTTGGGGAGGTCTTCTCTGAGCAAGGAGCTTTGGTCATTGGGCCTTGAAAGCTGACCCTACCTCCCTCACAATGGAACAGAATATGGAACCCTGGTAACTAAGCCACTGTATGTGACAACCAGCTCAAGCCAGCTCCCTTGGCCTGTGGCTCAGGAACCAGAAAGATGTTGCTGTGCTGTTGCCAAAGGTCAGGAGGCTTGGATCTCAGGCATGAGGGATATGGATGTCTCACTTGAAGAATTAGATGCTGGATCAGTGCCAAGCCAAAATTCCAGTATATCAGGCATTTCTCTAGGAAGAAAGCCAGGAAACTCCAGGGCAACTCAGAGGAGGTATATTGAGAGGAAACCAATTTGAACCCATCATCCTGCCCACACACTACAACCTTCTTGTATGCTTTCAAGTGACTATACTGAGATTAGAGTGTGTCATTTCCAATCTACTCTATTCCAATTCCTCAGTGTGAAGTGTGGTCCCATTCCTACGTTTGAAATATCCACTGTTTTGCCAACATAGTGTGATGGTAAGTCAGCTCAGACTCTGAATGAGCCTTGTAACCTATGGATCCTGGAGGAAGGCCTGTTGGAGATGCTGCTGACAAAGCTGATCCCTGCCTACCAGAAAGGTGATCTCTTTTATGTTGGAAACTTCCTGCACAATTTCAAATAGTGGAGGACAATGTATTAGTTGCTGGAAATTCTCTTGAAAAAGTGAGTGTTCCCCCTCCAAACCCAGGTTTGCTCACCCCTCCTGGCCAAGTCTTGGAATACTTGGCTCCTCTCTGAGCCTGTTTGGTTCACTGCGGTGTTCACAGGGGAGCTAAGCATGATACAAGTGCACAAACTACTTTATTATGACTGGGACACCATGCCATTTCATTTCCCTCACAAGCTACTGGAGTCTCAACAGTGTGCTTACTGAGAAGTTGGATTTCAGGCATGAGTAAGTGGCTCCCAACTGCAGCCCTCACCTAGGTGACATCCTAGGAAATCCCATTTCCCAGTAAGAAATGAGGTGCCAGAACTAATGGCGGAGGCCTGTGAAATACTGGAGTCAGAGGAAAACCTGGGGGCTGAATCACTTTTGAGCCATTAGGGAGGGATTGTGATAGCTTTGCCTGTTAGAACCTGAAAGTATTTACATTTTGGTGTGTGGTTCAGTGCTGCCACTTGAACCTGAACCCAGGTCTAAATGCCATCCCTTTGGTGTTCAAAAATTAGCACTGTACCATTTGAGTCATAGGTCAAGTTCTGGCTTTTTGCTGCCTAATTGAAGACAAGTGCCTTTAGACTTTTACTGACTAGACTGGCTTTCCACTGTGATCGTCAGAGCTCAGCCTGCTGGGTGGCTAAGATTAGAGGAATGAGCATTTAGTTCTTTATTTGGAACATTCACTTATTGATTTATTTAGAGCATTTACTTAGTTAATTTAAGGTGTGTTTACTTTGGGCAGATGCATAGAGGCCTCTCTCAGAAGCTTCTGGAAGTGGGGTGTAAAAGTCATCCTGTTCTCGAGTGTCTCTTACACCCCTCCCAGCACATAAGTGCACATCTCTGCAGGACAGCCACAGCATTAGAGTCCTGCAAGAAAGGGGCTTTGGTAGAAGGCTCAGGATGGAGAGAGAAGGCTCTCATTTTCCTTGTACCGAATGTGCCCACAGCATCATGTGTTCCATCTATACGATGTGAATGGACTTCTACCCCAGTGATTTCTACGAGTTCAAGAACGGCCACACCCTGACACAACTCAAGCTCTATATGAGGTTCCAAATGCCGGCTTTGGACCTGCTCTTCTAAACACATACTTTTTGACCAGCTGGAGGAATGTGCAACCAGTAAGACCAAGAAAAAGTAGAAGTCCTGGTGTGGGTGCCTCAGAGCCTGTGAGTAGGAAGCCCATGTGGTCTAGATATTGGTTGGTCCTTACTTCTACAGAGCTTGGCAAAATGCCCTTTATGGGTGGTGTCAGCCAGGTAATGTCTGTCCTCTGAAAGGACTCGGGAATAAGCACTCATTACAAAGACCCTACACCTCCTCAGTGTTCAGTCCAAACTCCAGTTCTACAGGTTCCTCCATTAGATCCTCATGGAAGTTGAGTGACACTTCAACTTGCAGAGTCCACTCTGTCCACTCTGTACCTATTTCCATTCTTAGGTTTCAGTCATCGTGGAAGAGCTTATCCTGAACTCCGGATGAAAAACCCACCAATGGAACTGGTGACTGATGGAGACTGAGAATCATCACTGCACTCCAGAAAGCATGGTCCTTCTGTAGAAATTACCAAACAGGTTTAGAGTCCTGTGGATACACCTTTTGCTCTGAACCCCATGTGTGACACAGTTGAACCTGCAGATACTATGGAGGAAGAAAAAGAGCAGCCAGATTTCCTTCCGTTTCCTTTCACACTCCACCCAGAGTCAGTCCATCTGAGTCAGAGTAACACTCCACTTATTGTGCAAGCTGAAGGGGCACACGCTGGGCTCATGGAAAATGTCCCCATGGGAAGCAGCGAGTGTACTCTCAATACTGGATTCATTGAAGGAAAATGAATCCATCCTCACAGAATATCCTGACCCACCTATCTCACTAAAAGAAACTCAATCTCCATTCGAAAAACCAGAATCCATCCCCCTCTTAACTCAGGAAGGACATTCTGTTTCTCATGAGGAAGGAGACCCTTCTGAGGACTCTGAAGTAGAATTACTGTCTGAAGGCAACTTGGAGGCCAGTCTGGATTTAGAGCTTCCCTGTCCCCTTCCTAAAAAGACATCTCTTTATCTTGCTCTCATGATTCTTGTCAAGTATTCATTGTATTTACTTTGCTAACTATTAAACTCTCATTGTTAATATTATGGTGTGCAGTTCTTCAGTCCTTATTATACTGTGTTTTATTTTCCACTTAGAATGTGAGACCTCAAACACATAGGTCCTGGGTGGGCCAAAAACCAGACAGGTCTGGTCCCATAGAAGACAACCTTACTGGATATACGGGGAACTATGAAATGCATGGAATCACCAGGAATCCAGGCCAGGCCTCCATGGAAAGACAAGTCAGCTACCAAAGCTTAAGGACAGAGCAGATGCCTAGAAATGTGTTTTGTCAATCGGGAGTAGTGACAGAGTAACTGTAATATTATGTGGGACTCTGTTCTGTGAGTTCAAGTCTGTTTATATATCCATTGTGCTTTGTACAAATATTCAAGAAAATTAAAACTCCACAATAGCATCAAAAATCTACTTTGGCTTTGAATGTGGCCTAGTTGTAGAGTACTCGCCTAGTATACAAGAAGACCTTGATTCAATTCCTCGGCACTGCATACACAGAAAAAGCAGATGGGGCACTGTGGCTCAGGTGTCAGAGTGCCACCCTTGAACAAATGTGGCCAAGGCAGTTCCTGGTCCCTCAGTTCAAGCCCCAGGACTAGCCAAACAAGAAATCATACCATTTTCCACACATTTGGAAATAAATCTGTTTTATCTAACCCTACTTCTTTTTTGCCAGTCCAGGGTGTGTGCCACCAAGTCAAACTACTGGCCCCCAACCTTACTATTTTTAATCATTTAAATTTTTTGCATAATCATATTTCATGCTGTCTGTAGTAATGCCATAAACAGTATGCTTAGTGTAATAATGTTAAAGGTAAAATGTAAGAAATTAATAACTAAAATTCCTTTTTTATTAGTTTTATAGCATTACTACAATTTTATGAGAACAATTACCTGGAATGTTTATTTTAGAGTTCAAGTAATCCATTTTGATAAATATATCAACCTACATCATTTATTTGAACACATTTTAAACTATTTTTTTCAGGAATGAAAATACATATATATTTGTTGTAAATGAAATTTATGACTTGGGGGGAAGGGAAAGAGAACAGGGGGGAGGGGGTAACAGTGTTTACAAGAAATATACTCATTACATATGTAACAGCAATCTCTATGTATATCACCTTGACAACAAATTTTTTGAAACGTACAATATGTTTAAATGTCTACTTTGGGAAGAATTTTTTTTTGCCAGTACTGTGCTTAGACTCAGGACCTGAGCACGATCATTGTTTTTGTTTTTGTTTATTCTTAAGGCTCAAGTTCTATCACATGTGCCACAGCACCACTTTTATCTTTTTTTTATCTATGTTTTGCTGAGGAATTGAACTTGGGTCTTCATTCATGCTCGGCAAGAACTCTTCCACTAGGCTTAACTTATGGCCCCAGTGGGAAGGAAGTTTTCCATAAAATATGTAGGAAATATGTACACTAAGGAAAAGCCATCAAAAAGAGAAGAAAAATTATATACTTAGATAACGACATGCCAGTATTATGGCAGATCTCTGTAATTCTAGCTTCAATAGTGGCCTATTTGGACCGGGAGTTGGCTGGCTGAAGTAAAGTGCTATCCTTGAGCAAGCCCTAGGACAGTGCTCTGGCCATGAGTTGAAGCCATAGGACATGCAAAAAATAATAATTTAATGCCCGTGACTGGTGGCTCACCCTGGTAATCCTAGCTACCCTGGAGGATCGAGGTTCAAAGACGGCCCAGGCATAAAAATCTGTGAGAATCTTATTTCCAAATAATCCAGAAAATTCAAAATGACAATGTGCCTCAAGGGGTAGAGCTCTTGCCTTGAGCTGAAGAGCTTAAGGTAAACATCCAGGCCCAGAGTTCAAGCCCCATGAGTGAAAAAAAGAAAACGAAAAAGAAAGCCCTTATCTAAGGCTGGAGTGCACACTAGTGGTAGTTTGCTTGCCTGGTATGCACAAAGCCCTGTGTTCAATTACTCTGTACCACTTACACCAAAAAAAAGCTGGAAATGATCTCAGAAGGTTGGGTCCTGAGGATCACAGTTCAAAGCCAGGCCAGACACTAAAGTCCATGAAACTGTTACTTCCACTTAAGCACCAGAAAACCAGCAGTGACACTGTGGCTCAAGGTGTTTAAGGTTGTAGCCTTGAGCTGAAGAGCCCAGGGACAATGCCCAGGTGCACAATTAAAGTCTTACAACCAAAAGACAGAGAGAGAGAGAGAGACAGAGAGAGAGAGAGAGAGAGAGAGAGAGAGAGGGGGGGGGGGAGAGAGACAGAGAGAGCCAGAGAGAGCCAGAGAGACAGAGAGAGAGAGGCAGAGAGAGAGAGAGAGAGAGAGAGACAGACAGGCAGAGAGACAGAGACAGACAGAGACAGAGAGACAGAGACAGAGACATCAAACAGTCAGGCACTGCTGGCTGAAGCGTGTAATTCTAGCTACTTTGGAGGCTGAGATTGGAGGATCTTGGTTCAAAGCCCAAAGCCTGCCTGGACACATATGTTTGTGAGACTTCCATCACCAATTAACTACCAGAAACCAAAAATGGAGCTGTAGAGGAAGAACACTAGCCTTGAGCTGAAGAGCTCAGGGACAGTGTCCAGGCCCAAAGTCCAAGCACCATGACGAATCAATAATGAAAAAAGAAGATAGCTAATAGTAATGATGAATAATTTTAGGCTGGGACTTTGGCCTAGTGGTAGAGTGCTTGCCTAGCATGCACGAAGACCTGGGCTCAATTTCTCAATACCACATACATAGAAAAATGCTGGAAGTGGTGCTGAGGCTGAAGTGGTAGAGCCCTAGCCTGGAGAAAATATAAGGACAGTGCTCAGTCCCTGAGCTCAAGCCCAGGACTGGCCAAATCAAAAGGAGTAGAGCACTGGCATTGAACTGAAGATCTGAGGAACAGCCCAGGCACAGAGTTCAAGCACCACAAACAATAATAACAAAATCCATGAAATGGCAGTGGTGGTTTTAAGCTAAGCAAAAATAGAGTAGAAACTGGTAAAATACATATTTGTGTGTAAGCAAAATAGCCAGACTTATGCATTAGAACAGGATAGCAACTTGAAAAAAGAATTGTGTTTTCCATCTCAGTAGGTCCTGTCTCTTAATTTATTCAAGTAAGTAAAATGCTGGGTTTTATAATCATTGCTCTGAATATTAGAAAATCAGAATATCTCTCATTAATCAACAAAGACCAGGAACTGGGGCTTCATTCAAATGGCAGAGTATCAGGCAAGAGAAGAAAAAATTGAAGTAAGAACTTGAAGTTCTTGATCCAGAACCTGCAGAGTAACAGAGCAGCAGCCTGGTGATGGTACCTCACACCTATAATCTTAGCTACTCAGGAGGCTAAGATCTGAGAATCAAAGTTTAAAGCCAGCCAAAGTACCCAGTTATCTGCCAGAAAAACCAGAAATGGCACTGTGGCTCACAGATTAAAGCACTAGCCTTGAGCTGAAGAGCTCAGGGACAGTGCCCAGGCCCAGAGTTCAAGCTCCAAAATAGACAAAAATCAAACAAGCAAACAAAACTCACAAAGAAGCCTGCAGACCACAGTGGTTCTGCTGAGTCTCTTCTCTATGGGGATCAGGAAACATTTCACTTTTTCTGTCTCTTCCCATCTCAACATTCATACTAAAATAAGACTGGGTTGAAAGTTTCAATTTATAAAAATGTTTTTCATGAAGCACCCTGAAATATTCATCGCTTATATCTCAATTGAAGATAGTTGATTTGGGGCTGCATTGGTAGAGTGCTAGCCTTGAGCAGAAAAGGTCAGGGATAGAGCTAAAGAACTCAGTTGAATACCCAGTGCCAACACGCAAAAGAAATTATGCACTTTATACATATTTTCTAATTTCTTAATGAATTTTTCAGTCTGTATAAATATAGGGTACATTCCTTGTTACTTAAGTAAGATTGCTCTTTTTTTTCTTTTTGCCAGTCCTAGGGCTTGGACTCAGGGCCTAGACATTTTCGTTGGACTCGCTTGCCCAAGGTGAGTGCTCTGCCTCTTGAGACACAGCACCACTTCTAGCTTTTTTCTGAGTATTCGGTACCGGTGAATAGAATCTAGGTCTTCATGCATTCTAGGTGAGCACTCTACCATTAAGCTACATTCCCAGGCAGTGAGATTCCTCTTACAGTCCTTGTATGTTCACAGAGTTTGATCTCACACACTGTAGGGCCCTGGTTGGCTTTGACCTGTGATCCTAAGCCCTGAGCCTCCTAAGCAGCTGAAATTAAGTTGTGAGCCAGCATGATGGCTTCCATTCTTTTTTCTACAAAAATATATGTAGTTATCTAAAATATATATATAGCTGAAAAAAATGAATCTCTCCCAAACAAATCTTCAAAGAAACAACCATCCTATTAAAAGGTGGGCTAAAGACTTAAAAGAGTATTCCCTGAAGAAAAAATTAAAATGGGCTTTAGACACATGAAGAAATGCTCCATATCTCTAGCAATAAGGGAAATGAAAATCAAAACAACTTTGAGATTCCACCTGACTCCAGTCAGAATGGCCATTATCAAAATATCTAATAAGAGATACTGGTGGGGAAGTGACCAGAGGGGATCACACCTACACTGTTGGTGTGAGTGTAAACTCATTCAATCACTAGGGAAAGCAGTGTGGTGGTTCCTCAAAAGACTGAACATAGAGCTCCCCTATGATCCAGCAAATCCACTACTTGGCATCTACCCAATTGTCCAGAAAAAAGGGCATACTATAGCCACTAGCACAATGATGCTCATTGCAACACTATTTACCATAGCAAAGATATGAAACCAACCCAGATGCCACTCAGTAGATGACTGAATCAAGAAGATGTGGTACTTATACACAATGGAATGCTATGCTGCCATCAGAAGGAATGACATCGCCCCATTTGTAAGGAAATGGAAAGAATTGGAAAAATTCATATTAAGTGAGAGCAAGCCAGACCCAAAGAAACATAAGCTCAATGGTTTCCCTCATTTGTAATAATTAGTTCACATCTAGGACTCTCCTAGCAGAGGATTACAATAACTCAAAAACCTAGGTATATAAGGTCATATAGGATGAGACTAACTGAAAGTATCTCTAGGATATGGGAACAAGAGCTATATCTTGTGTCATCGTTGCTCTTAATCTTGTTTGATTTTTTCCTTAATCTACTATGTTATTTCTCATCTCTTATTTTGCCCTTTGGTTAATGTCAGATTGTTACTGTATCTGATTTTTTCCCTGGCATATTGTATATATGTTTATTTGTTTATGTCAAATAGGAAAGGGAAGGGGGAAACAAGATGATTGGGAAGGGGAGGGGAGAGGGAACTGGGGACAAAAACAGGTGGAGTGGAATAAACGTGTGAGAAGTAATGCAGTCCACTACCTGTAAATGTAATCTTAACCCCTCTATACATTACCCTGAAAATAAAAAAGAGACTATAAAAATATCTGTAGAAAATGAGGCTGGATGATGGAAACAACCAGATGCCCTACTACAAAAAATGTGATACACGCACACACACATACACATACACACACACACACACACACACACACACACACACACACACAATGGAATGATACATAGCCAACCGACAAGATAAAATAATGGCATTGTCGGGGTAGTGGATGAAAAGGAAAAAAATCATACTAAGTGAAGTAAGCCAAACTCAAAGGAACATAGGCCCAAGAGTCTCTCTCTTTTGTCAAATTCAGTAAAAACCTTGGGCTCTGCTACCAGAGATGTACAATAGAACAAAATCTAGAGACATCGTGACAAATAGTATGACACTAAATGTAAGGACCTCCAACATGAAGAAACAAAACTCATATAATGAGTGATTGTTGTCCTTAATGAACTATGTGATCTCTTATCTCTTTTGCTATCCCTTGGTTATATCATATTGTTACAATATTTCACCTTGTTTTCTGATATATTTCATATGTGCCTAATTGGTTATTTGAAATTGGATAGGGAAGGGGGGAAATGAACATGAGTGGGGGTAGGGGAAGGGAAATGGGGACCATATCATTACATGGGGTATCAAAGTTTGAGAACTAATGCACCTTCTATCTGGTGAATATAATGTAACCCTTCTATAAATTACAATAAAAATAAATACATAAAAAGAAGATCTGCACAGAAAAAAATAATGATGGCATTTTTGGGGTAGTGGATGAAATTACAGTGAAAACTAAAGTTGGATCCTTCTTTGTCGCCTTGCACTAGAATTAACTCCAAATGGATCAAAGACCTGGAGGTCAATCAAAGACATACTGGAGGCTGAATCTCTCCTCCAATCTCACAATATACATGTGGATGTAGTAAACAGTACACCTTATTTGTCCATTCCCAATGTCTTCCACTAGGCCCAACTACCAGTCTGGTCTCAGGCTCAAGGAGCCTTTCTTAGGTAAGATCCAAACTCAAGGGTCAATATTGCCCTCATCCTTTACAAAATATTTACTTCACAGAGAATTCTCTGCCTGCTTTTTGCCCCTTGTCGAATTTTTTTTTTGTTTTTGATAGTCTTGGGACTTGAAATCAGAGTGTGAACATTTTTCTTGGGATTTCTTTAGGCTTTAGCTGTCCCACCGAGCCACAGCACCACTTGCAGCGTTTTCTATGTATGTGGTAATGAGGAATCCAACCTGAGTCTTTTTGCGTGGTAGCCAAGGACTCTACCACTAGGTCAAACACACAGGGCATCTTGCACATATTTTTGACGTCAATCTACTAGGATATTATTAGGTTTCTGTATCCTAATCAATTTTCCTGATGATTAGCTTTGCTGTCATGTGTAAAAAATGCAAGAGGGAAAAGCACAGAAGAATTAGTGAAATTTAAAAAAAGCATTACACACATAGATAAGTGTTCATTCTTTGTAGGAGAAAGGATATTATGATATGATGATGATGACTTTATAATTTCTATGTCAGGGTTGAGAGTTTGGCATAGTGGTAGAGTGCTTGCCTAGCATCCATGAAGATCTGGGTTTGATTGCTCAGTATCACATAGATAGAAAATCTAGATGTGGCACTGTGGCTCAAGTGGCAGAGGGCTAGACTTGAGAAAACCCGAGGACAGTTCTCAGGCCCTGAATTCCAGCCCCAAGACTGGCAGAAATATAAAAGAAAATAAAAATGCTTTTTGCGAGTTAATTCACTCACAGCATTGGCTTCTGAAATCTTTGCTTCTGCATCTTGTGAAATGCCCCTTTCCCTCAACGTGGACCAGAAAAACAGATCCATCCTATGGTCCACTGTGAGGCCACTGGTTGGGCTAAGAGCTAGTCGTGCAGCAACACATAAGTTTTATTCTAATATTTTCCAAACTTTTTACTCAAATATGCTACCTACTTACCAACTTAGGTCAGTTATCCTTATGGTATACCTTTTCTTCATTACTACAATATTGTTACACTCCTACGTTTATCTTCTTGTACCTCCCCTGACCTCTCTCATTCTTTTTTTCTATCTCTGGAACTCTGCTCGTCTTTCAACCCTTATACTGCACGGATCTGCACTTGATGGCTGTTGAGCAATATTGTATTTGTAGGTGGTTAATTATTCTCTAGGCTCAGAGGGACTTAAAGACAATAGAGATTGGATTGAGAGGCTTATTGTTTTGGGTATAAATCGCTTATCAGTGGTTGTATTAGACTGGTCTGTAAGTGCACAAAAAGAAAGAGTGATAATACCAATCAAAACTTGTGAACATCTAGTGTCTGCCAGCTACAGAGGTCTAGGTTGGTTATACCTGAAAAACTATAATCGTATTTAGTAGTAATCTTGCTCCCATTTTCAAATGGGAAGAAAAAGAAACTCAAGAAAAATGTCAAATCAAGAAACAACATCCCCCACCCAATGTAAACAGACCATGGAACAGTCACTGGCAAACCTAGAGGAGAGTCTTCCAAGTGCTACACAAATGCAATTGATAAACATCATTAATGAAAAATGTGAAAATAAAGAAAGAGATAATGGAGGAAGCCATAGCTGAAAAAGAGGAAAGCATAAACAAGGTGATAAGTGAAAAAGAAGAAGCCATAAAGGAGGCCATAATAAAGGTTTTTCAAAGAAAGATGGATGAATTCATAGAATCCACAAATAAAAACGTGACCAAACTCCAGCAAATGTCCAAAGAAAATAAAGCTACTGAGCTAACCACTCAAAAGGAAATCAAGGAAATAAAGAAATCCATACATGATCTAAACCAAGAGAAGCAAGGCATCAAAAGTGAGCAATTAGAAGCAAGGGAGATGAAAAATAAAGAAGATAGCTTTGATAGCAGGTTAGACAATGCAGAGGAGAGAATTTCCGGGGCTGAAGATAATTTAGTTATTATAGAGAAAGAATAGAAAATGAGTCAATCCAAATCTAGGAAAATTGAGAGAGGGCTTCAGGAGGTCCAAGATACAATTACGTAGCCTAATTTAAGTCTAGTTGGTATTGAGGAGGGCGTGGAGAAAGAGGTCAATGGTATTGGAAATATACTTCAGGGAATCATCTCAGAGAATTTCCCAAATATCCAGAAGGGCAGGCCCATCCAGATACGAGAAGCTTTTAGATCCACAAACAGACCTGACCAGCAAAGAACATCCCACCGCCACATTGTGATCCGAACTGGATCAATAGAAACGAAATGAAAGACCCTAAAGGCAGCCAGGGAAAAGGGATCAGTAACCTATATAGGCAAACCAATCAGAATAACCCCAGATTTCTCAGCAGAGACCATGCAAGCACGAAGTGACTGGAAGCATATATGTCATGCCCTTAAATCAAATAACTACCAACCAAGAATACTGTAGCCAGCTAAGCTCTCATTCATAACTGAGGGGACAATAGAAACATTCCATTCCAGGGAAAAGCTGCAACAATATTTCGAAACAAAACCAACACTACAGAGAATTCTCAAAATGCTCTATACATAGAAAACCAAAATAAATGCAATATAGGGAAAGAAATGGCACCTAAACAGCATACCATCTAAGGACCACAATAACTGTCAAGACACAGACCCTACTAAAAGCTTTTAAAAATGGTAGGAACTAATAAATATCTCTCAATTCTAACTCCCCATATCAATGGAATTAATTCTCCATTTAAACGCCATGGGCTGTCTAGTTGGATCAAAAAGCAAGAGCCATCGTTCTGCTGTCTTCAAGAGACACATCTTACCCAAAAACTATCATCTTTTGAAAGTGAGAGGTTGGAATAAACTGTATCAAGCTAACTGCCCCCATAAACAGGCTGGAGTTGCCATCCTCATATCAGATACAATATACTTCAAACTAAAATTAGTAAGAAAAGACAAAGAAGGTTACTACATACTACTAAAGGGATCTTTCCTCCAGGAAGACATAACGATCCTAAATATTTACACACCCAATCCCAAACTTCATCAAGCAAACTTTAATTACACTGAAACCATACATAGATCGAAACACAGTGATTGTTGGTGAGATTAACACACCACTCTCACCTATGGACAGATCAACAAGGCAAAACTCAACAGAGAAACCTGAGAACTGAACAACTATATAGACCAACTAGATCTAACAGACATCTGCAGAATATTCCACCCAGTAACAACACAATATACGTTTTTCTCAGCAGCACATGGAACATTTTCCATAATAGACCTCATCTTAGGCCATAAAACAAACCTGGACAGATTCAGAAACACTGAAATTATTCCATGCACACTCTCAGACCATAAAGGCATCAAATTGGAGCTGAACACATATCTCCACCAACGAAAACCCTGTAACTCATGGAGACTGAACAACACATTGTTGAATCAAAAACAATGGGTAATCGAAGAGATCAGAACAGATATCCAACTGTTTATGAAATTTAACAATAAGGAGCACACAAATATCAACTCCTTAGGGACACAACAAAGGCAGTACTCAGAGGAAAATTTATAGTGCTGAGTGCCTACAACAGCAAGTTGGAAAAATGGCAAACCAACTAGTTAATGTCTCACTTTAACCTCCTGGAAAAAGAGCAACAAACCAACCCTAAACCCATTAGGAGAAAGCAAATTATTAAAATCAAAGCAGAATTAAATGAATTGGAATAAAAAAACCTATAGAAAGAATCAACAAAACAAGGAGTTGGTTCTTTGAAAGAATTAACAAAATTGACAAGCCCTTAGCAAATCTTACCAAAAAAAACAAGAGAGCATATCGAAATAAACAAAATCGCTGATGAAAATGGTAATATCACGACAGAAATTACCAAGATCCAGAATATCATGAGGGAATACTTCTCAAACCTTTACGCCAACAAATTTGAGAATCTAGAAGAAATGGATGAATTCCTAGAAAATATTAACATACCCACACTGAACCAAGAAGAGCTAACCCAACTCAACAGGCCTATTTCAAGCTCTGAAATAGAAATGGAAATTAGACAACTTCCACTTAAAAAGAGCCCAGGGCCAGATGGATTCACAGCTGAATTCTATAAGGTCTTCAAAGCAGAGCTCACACCAATACTCCTCAAGCTCTTCTACAAAATTGAAAATGAAGGTTGTTTACCAAACTCATTCTGTGAAGCCAGTATATCCCTCATCCCCAAACCAGACAGAGATTCATCAAAGAAAGGGAACTATAGACCCATTTCTTTGATGAACATCGATGCAAAACTTCTCAACAAAATACTGGCCAACCGTCTACAACAACTCATCAAAAAATTATACACTATGATCAAACTGGATTCATCACAGGGAGGCAAAGCTGGTTCAACATACACAAATCAATTCATATAATTCAACACATCAAAAGAAGCAAGGACGAAAATCACATGATTGTCTCAATAGATGCGGAAAAGGCATTTGACAAGATCCAAAACCCCTTTATGTTAAAAGATGTGGAGAAACTAGGACTCCATAGAACATTTTTAAATGTAATAAAGGCTGTGTATGAGAAACCCACTGCTAGTATTATACGTAATGGTGAAAATCTAAAGCTATTCCCTCTAAAATCAGGAAGGAGATAAGGATGCCCACTCTGTCCACTCCCTTCTAACATAGTACTAAATTTCCTAGGCAGTGCAATAAGGCAAGAAGCAAGCATAAAGGGGATCCAAGTAGGGAAAGAGGAAATAAAACTATCCCTCTTTGCAGATGACATGATTCTGTATTTACAGAATCCTATAGACTCTAGTCCCAAGATCCGTGAGCTGATTCAAAGCTTTGGAAGGGTAGCAGGCCATAAAATCAACCCTCACAAATCAACTGCGTTCCTTTACGCCAACAGTGAGAGGAATGAGGCAATAATCAGGAAAGAAACTCCTTTCACAATAGCCTCAAACAAAATAAAGTACCTAGGAATTAGCTTAACTAAGAATGTAAAGGACCGTTTACATGAAAACTTTAAAACCCTAAAAAAAGGAAATTAAAGCAGAACTAAGGAAATGGAAAAACCTCCCATGATCCTGGATTGGAAGAATCAACATTGTGAAAATGACAATCTTGCCAAGGGCTATCTACAAATTCAATGCAATACCCATCAACATCCCAATGTCATTCTTTAAAGAAATAGAAGAGGCAATTCAAAATTTCATATGGAATAATAAAAGACCCCGTAAGCAAAACACTTCTTAGCAGAAAGAACAGCGCTGGAGGAATTTCAATTCCTAACTTTAGACTTTATTACAGAGCTATAATTCTCAAAACAGCTTGGTACTGGCACAAGAACAGGCCTGAAGTCCAATGGAATAGAACTGCGGACCCAGATATTAAACCACAGACCTATGGCCACCTAATCTTTGACAAGGGAGCCAAAAAAATAGAATGGAAGAAAGATAGCCTCTTCAACAAGTTGTGCTGGCAGAACTGGTTAAGCATCAGCAGAAAACTAAAGTTGGATCCTTCTTTGTCACCTTGCACTAGAATTAACTCCAAATGGATCAAAGACCTGGAGGTAAAACTGACACACTGAAAAGTTTACAGGAAGAAATAGGAGATACACTAGGCCTCCTTGGCACAGGTCGAAACTTTCTTAATAAGGACCAAGAATCACAACAAATCAGAGAAAGGCTGGATAAGTGGGACTGCATTAAACTGCAGAGATTTTGTATGGCAACGGATATAGCTAGTAAACTAATCAGGAAGCCTACAGAGTGGGAGAAGATCTTCACCAACCAAACAACGAAGAAAGGCCTCATATCTAAAATATATCAACAACTCAAAAAATTGAATCACTCCAAAACTAACCTCGAAAGTAACACCCATCACATTAAAAAATGGGCCAAAGACTTAAAGAGAGTCTTCTCTGAAAAAGAAACAAAAATGGCCTATAGACACATGAAGAAATGCTCAACATCTCTGGTCATAAAAGAATTGCATATCAAAAGAACTCTAAGATTCCACTTCACTCCAGTTAGAATGGCCAGGATCAGGAAAACGAATGAGAACAGATGGTGGATGGGATGTGGCCAGGAGGGATCACTACTACACTGTTGGTGGGAGTGCAAACTCGTTCAACCACTATGGAAAGCAGTGTGGCAGTGCCTCAAAAGGCTAAACATAGAACTCCCCTATGACCCAGCAATTCCTCTACTTGGCATTTACCCAACAATCCAGAAACAAGGGTATACTAAACGCACTAGCACAATAATGTTCATTGCAGCGCTATTCACCATAGGAAAGGTATGGAACCAACCCAGATGTCCCTCAGTTGATGAGTGGATCAACCAGTTGTGGTATTTGTACACAATGGAATTCTATGCTGCTGTCAGAAAGGATGACATCGCCCCATTTGTGAGGATATGGAAAGACTTAGAACAAATCACATTAAGTGAAGTAAGCCAGACTCAAAGGAACTTAGGCTCAGTGGTTTCCCTCATTCGTCATAATCAGTAGAAACCTTGGGCTCTACTAGCAGAGATTTGCAATAGAGCAAAAGGCCATATATAAGGCCATATAATATGAAGCTAATTGAAAGGACCTCCAGGGATATTGAAACAAAAGCCATATAATGAATGATTGTTGTCCTTAATGTACTATGTTGTCTCTCATCTCCTTTGCTGTCCCTTTGTTATCCCATATTGGTATTGTATCTCACTTTGTTATCTGATATATTGAATTTATTTGTATTTGGATATTTGAAATTTGATAGGGAAGAGGGGAAAACCAAGACGGGTGGGGGGTGTGAGGTTGCAGGGAAGTGGGTACCAAGACATGTGAAAGTGTATCAATGTATGTGAATTAATTCACCTTCTATCTGGCAAATATCATGTAACCCTTTTACTAATTACAATAAAAAAATGAAAAAAAAAGTTGTAGTGTGTGGGGAGGATGATGGGGTCAAATACATTTCTTCTTAGAAATTTACCTCATCTGGTTGCCCTGGATTTTCCTGTCCTTCTCTTAGAGAAAGGCCTGTTATACTGGATTTGTGGCTTGGCAAAGATCTAGCATGTACATCTTCGAGTAAGACATCCACAACTTCCATGCCTGAGACTCGAGTTTCCAGACATTTGGCAACAGCACAGCAACATCTTTCTTCCTCCTGAGCCACAGGCCAAGTGAGCTGGTTTGAGCTGGTTGTTAGTTACAGTGGCTTGGTTACCAGGGTTCCATATTCTGTTCCATTGTGAGGGAGGCAGGGTCACCTTTCAGGGCCCAATGACCAAAGATCCTTGCTCACAGAAAACCTCACTGAAGACATACTGGAGGCTGAATCTCTCCTCCAATCTCACAATATACATGTGGATGTAGTAAACAGCACACCCTATTTGTCCAATCCCAATGTCTTCCACTAGGCCCAACTACCAGTCTGGTCTCAGGCTCAAGGAGCCTTTCTTAGGTAAGATCCAAACTTAAGGGTCAATATAGCCCTCATCCTTTACAAAGCATTTGCTTCACCTTGCCTTCTCTGTCTGCATTTTGCCCCTTGTCGAATTTTTTTTTGTTTTTTCTAGGATTGGGACTTGACCTCAGAGTGTGAACATTGTTCTTGGGCTTTCTTTAGGCTTTAGCTGTCCCACCGAGCCACAGCACCACTTGCAGCATTTTC
The DNA here is from genome assembly GCF_031878675.1 of Megascapheus bottae. Taxonomy (NCBI): domain Eukaryota; kingdom Metazoa; phylum Chordata; class Mammalia; order Rodentia; family Geomyidae; genus Megascapheus; species Megascapheus bottae. The sequence continues at coordinate 3,200,910 of NW_028327641.1, read as the reverse complement.
TATGTATGTGGTAATGAGGAATCCAACCTGAGTCTTTTTGCGTGGTAGCCAAGGACTCTACCACTAGGTCAAACACACAGGGCATCTTGCACATATTTTTGACGTCAATCTACTAGGATATTATTAGGTTTCTGTATCCTAATCAATTTTTTCCTGATGATTAGCTTTGCTGTCATGTGCAAAAAATGCAAGAGGGAAAAACACAGCAGAATTAGTGAAATTTAAAAAAAGCATTACACACATAGATAAGTGTTCATTCTTTGTAGGAGAAAGGATATTTTGATATGATGATGATGACTTTATAATTACTATGTCACGGTTGAGAGTTTGGCATAGTGGTAGAGTGCTTGCCTAGCATCCATGAAGATCTGGGTTTGATTGCTCAGTATCACATAGATAGAAAATCTAGATGTGGCACTGTGGCTCAAGTGGCAGAGGGCTAGACTTGAGAAAACCCGAGGACAGTTCTCAGGCCCTGAATTCCAGCCCCAAGACTGGCAGAAAGATAAAAGAAAATAAAAATGCTTTTTACGAGCTAATTCACTCACAGCATTGGCTTCTGAAATCTTCGCTTCTGCATCTTGTGAAATACCCCTTTCCCTCAACCTAGACAAGAAAAACAGATCCATCCCATGGTCCACTGTGAGGCCACTGGTTGGGCTAAGAGCTAGTCGTGCAGCAACACATAAGTTTTTTTTCTATTACTTTCCAAATTTTGTACTCGAATATGCTACTTACTTACCAGCTTAGGTCAGTTATCCTTATGCTATACCTTTTCTTCATGACTACAATATTCTTACACTCCTACATTAATCCTCTTGTACTTCCCCTGACCTCTCTCATTCTTTTTTTCTATCTCTGGACCTCTGCTCGTCTTTCAACCCTTATACTGCACGGATCTACACTTCATGGCTGTTGAGCAATATTGTATATGTAGGTGGTTATTTATTCTCTAGCCTCAGAGGGACTTAAAGACAATAGAGATTGTATTGAGAGGCTTATTGTTTTGGGTATAAATCACTTATCAGTGGATGTATTAGACTGGTCTGTAAGTGCACAAAAAGAAAGAGTGATAATACCAATCAAAACTTGTGAACATCTAGTGTCTTCCAGCTACAGAGGTCTAGGTTGGTTATATCTGAAAAACTATAATCGTATTTAGTAGTACTCTTGCTCCCATTTTCAAATGGGCAGAAAAAGAAACTCAAGAAAAATGTCAAATCAAGAAACAACATCCCCCACCCAATGTAAACAGACAATGGAACAGTCACTGGCAAACCTAGAGGAGAGTCTTCCAAGTGCTACACAAATGCAATTGATAAACATCATTAATGAAAAATGTGAAAATATAAAGAAAGAGATAATTGAGGAAGCCATAGCTGAACAAGAGGAAAGCATAAACAAGGCAATAATGAAAAAGAAGAAGCCATAAAGGAGGCCATAATAAAGGTTTTTCAAAGAAAGATGGATGAATTCATAGAATCCACAAATAAAAACGTGACCAAACTCCAGCAAATGTCCAAAGAAAATAAAGCTACTGAGCTAAGCACTCAAAAGTAAATCAAGGAGATATAGAAATCCATACATGATTTAAAACAAGAGATGCAAGGCCTCAAAAGTGAGCAATTAGAAGCAAGGGAGATGAAAAATAAAGAAGATAGATTTGATAGCAGGTTAGACAATGCAGAAGAGAGAATTTCCGGGGCTGAAGATAATTTAGTTATTATAGAGAAAGAACAGAAAATGAGTCAAACCAAATCTAGGAAAATTGAGAGAGCGCTTCAGGAGGTCCAAGATACAATTAGGAAGCCTAATTTAAGGCTAGTTGATATTGAGGAGGGCGTGGAGAAAGAGGTCAATGGTATTGGAAATATACTTCAGGGAATCACTTCAGAGAATTTCCCAAATATCCAGAAGGGCAGGCCCATCCAGATACGAGAAGCTTTTAGATCCACAAACAGACCTGACCAGCAAAGAACATCCCACCGCCACATTGTGATCCGAACTGGATCAATAGAAACGAAATGAAAGATCCTAAAAGCAGCCAGGGAAAGGGGATCAGTAACCTATAAAGGCAAACCAATCAGAATAACCCCAGATTTCTCAGCAGAGACCATGCAAGCACGAAGTGACTGGAAGCATATATATCATGCCCTTAAATCAAATAACTACCAACCAAGAATATTGTAGCCAGCTAAGCTCTCATTCATAACTGAGGGAACAATAAAAACATTTCATTCCAGGGAAAAGCTGCAACAATATGTCGAAACAAATCCAACACTACAGAGAATTCTCAAAGATGCTCTATACAGAGAAAACCAAAATAAATGCAATATAGGGAAAGAAATGTCACCTAAACAGCATACCATCTAAGGACCACAATAACTGTCAAGACACAGACCCTACTAAAAGCTTTTAAAAATGGTAGGAACTAATAAATATCTCTCAATCCTAACTCCCAATATCAATGGACTTAACTCTCCAATTAAACGGCATAGGCTGTCTAGTTGGATCAAAAAGCAAGAGCCATCGTTCTGCTGTCTTCAAGAGACACATCTTACCCAAAAACAATCATCATTTGAAAGTGAGAGGTTGGAATAAACTCTATCAAGCTAACTGCCCCCATAAACAGGCTGGAGTTGCCATCCTCATATCAGATACAATAGACTTCAAACTAAAATTAGTAAGAAAAGACAGAGAAGGTTACTACATACTACTAAAGGGATCTTTCCTCCAGGAAGACATAACGATCCTAAATATTTACACACCCAATCCCGGAGCTCCAAACTTCATCAAGCAAACTTCACTTACACTGAAACCATACATAGATCGAAATACAGTGATTGTTGGTGATTTTAACACACCACTCTCACCTATGGACAGATCAACAAGGCAAAACTCAACAGAGAAACCTGAGAACTGAACAACTATATAGACCAACTAGATCTAACAGACATCTGCAGAATATTCCACCCAGTAACAACACAATATACGTTTTTCTCAGCAGCACATGAAACATTTTCCATAATAGACCACATCTTAGGCCATAAAACAAACCTGGACAGATTCAGAAACACTGAAATTATTCCATGCACACTCTCAGACCATAAAGGCATCAAATTGGAGCTGAACACATATCTCCACCAACGAAAACCCTGTAACTCATGGAGACTGAACAACACATTGTTGAATCAAAAACAATGGGTAATAGAAGAGATCAGAACAGATATCCAACTGTTTATGAAATTGAACAATAAGGAGCACACAAATATTAACTCCTTAGGGACACAACAAAGGCAGTACTCAGAGGAAAATTTATAGTGCTGAGTGCCTACAACAGCAAGTTGGAAAAATGGCAAACCAACTAGTTAATGTCTCACTTTAACCTCCTGGAAAAAGAGCAACAAACCAACCCTAAACCCATTAGGAGAAAGCAAATTATTAAAATCAAAGCAGAATTAAATGATTTGGAATAAAAAAAACCTATAGAAAGAATCAACAAAACAAGGAGTTGGTTCTTTGAAAGAATTAACAAAATTGACAAGCCCTTAGCAAATCTTACCAAAAAAACAAGACAGCATATCGAAATAAAAAAAAATCGCAGATGAAAATGGTAATATCACGACAGAAATTACCAAGATCCAGAATATTATGAGGGAATACTTCTCAAACCTTTTCGCCAACAAATTTGAGAATCTAGAAGAAATGGATGAATTCCTAGACAATATTAACATACCCACACTGAACCAAAAAGAGCTAACCCAAATCAACAGGCCTATTTCAAGCTCTGAAATAGAAATGGAAATTAGACAACTTCCACTTAAAAAGAGCCCAGGGCCAGATGGATTCACATCTGAATTCTATAAGGTCTTTAAAGCAGAGCTCACACCAATACTCCTCAAGCTCTTCAACGAAATTGAAAATGAAGGTTCTTTACCAAACGCATTCTGTGAAGCCAGTATATCCCTCGTCCCCAAACCAGACAGAGATTCATCAAAAAAAGAGAACTATAAACCCATTTCTTTGATGAACATCGATGCAAAACTTCTCAACAAAATACTGGCCAACCCTCTACAACAACTCATCAAAAAAATTATACACTATGATCAAACTGGATTCATCACAGCGAGGCAAAGGTGGTTCAACATACACAAATCAATTAATATAATTCAACACATCAACAGGAGCAAGGACAAAAATCACATGATTTTCTCAATAGATGCAGAAAAGGCATTTGACAAGATCCAAAACCCCTTTATGTTAAAAGATGTGGAGAAACTAGGACTCCATGGAACATTTCTCAATGTAATAAAGGCTGTGTATGAGAAACCCACTGCTAGTATTATACTTAATGGTGAAAATCTAAAGCCATTCCCTCTAAAATCAGGAACGAGACAACGATGCCCACTCTCTCCACTCCTTTTTAACGTAGTACTAGAATTCCTAGGTAGTGCAATAAGGCAAAAATCAAGCATAAAGGGGATCCAAGTAAGGAAAGAGGAAATAAAACTATCCCTCTTTGCAGATTGTAGGGAGCCGGGACAAACGTCATTATAAGATGGCGCCCGTTTCCTGACTCCTTAGAGGTAAACAACTCCATATAAGGCAATGCTGTGCTCGACTACGTGTCCTAAGTTATGCGCATGCGCGAATCACATGATGATCCTTGGCCAATCCCGCGGCACCTCGTTGTGGCAGTAGGGCGGCAGCCAATGGTGGAGCGACCCGTGTTCCTGTTCCCTATATAAGCAGCTGCTATTTGATGCCTCGCCCCTTTCGCTTCCTGCTCCCCCTTCAATCAAAAGGCTCTCCAATAAAGTATGATTTGAGAAGAATCCTCGAGTGGTCGTCGTTCTTCCTCGCTGGTAGAGGAGCTCGCCGCAACTGGTGCCGAGACCCGGGACCCTGGGAAGACAGGACGACAAGCGAGGGGCCGAGGAGGATTCAGAACTCGACATACGGAGAGGAGACGTCGGTAAGTATCAGCCTGATCAGCTGAGATCCTCAGGTATGCTGTTTTTGGGGGTACAATTCTGGGTGCTTGCTGTTGTCCTTCCTTTGTGGGTGCTGCTGGTGTGTTTTTGTTGCATTTGTCTGCGTTGCGGCAACTTGAGATTGTTAAGGAAGTCAGTAGGACATTGATGAAGCGCCAGGATAGTCTCTCCGAGGCAGAATCAAATGGGGAGGAAAAGGGTAGGCCAAAAAGAAAAGGGAAAGAAAATAAAGAAAAGAGACGTTATGTCAAAGAACAGAGGGTGAACGCACCCTACCAAGATACCGTGCAGGAGGGTGATAAGGAGGACCAAGTCATAAGAGCAATGGAGCCGCTCCCCGGGCAGCTTTACCCGGATCTAGACAGGTTTCAACATTTACAAATAAGGGAGTCTAGAGATGAGGAGCTAAACGATTCAAATGAGGAATTAAACAGCTCAGATGAGGACTTGACTAACAATTCAGATGAGGAACAGGACCCGAAAGAGGGAGAAGGCTTGGAGGAGGCGGTTGCTAGGTATGAGGAGGGTAGGTATGGAGTTCGACGACCTCTTCTGGCCGGAGTGTCTAAAGGAAATAAGCAAGAGAGAATCATGCCCTCTGCGCCCCCGCCCTATCCTGTGGCGCTGGGAAAATGTCATTTCATAAAAGGAAGCACTTGGTCCTGCCTGGCAGCTGCGTTCCCAGTTTTTGAGAACCCAGTTACCCAGGAGAGGACCTTTGAACCAGTCTCCTATAAACAGTTAAAGGATTTGATGGAGGCAGTACTTAATTATGGAGTTACGGCCAGTTATACCACTGCCTTGCTTAGAAGACTAACTGTTAATGCTATGACACCTAATGATTGGTATGAGGTCGCGCGGACATGCCTCAATCATGGACAGTTCCTTGACTTCAGGTCTATAGTTATGGACAGAGCTCAGGCTCAATATAGAGTAAATGTACAAGAAGGGCGGCCCGAGTGGACCATGGACATGCTCCTAGGGCAAGGACAATGGGCTGCCGATCAGACAAATTTCCCCTGGGATGTTTATAAACAAATAAATGAGGTTTTTTACAAGTCCTGGAGGGCAATCCCAAACAAAGGCCAGGTCACTGGCAGCCTCACCAAAGTTACTCAAGCTGTCACGGAGCCATTCTCTGATTTTGTGGCCCGTGTGCTCGAAACGGCGGAGCGCGTTTTTGGAAATCTTGAAGTCTTTATGCCACTTGTCCAACAAATTATTTTTGAGCAAAGTACAAAGGAATGTCAGAGAGCTATTGTGCCGGTCAAGGAAAAGGGCCTGGAAGCATGGGTAAAAGCCTGCAGGGAAATAGGGGGGCCATTAACTAATGCAGGCCTGGCTGCAGCTGTACTGTCAGCCACCCGAGCGGCCAAGGACTCTAAAGGTAAAGGATGCTTCAAATGTGGCCAACTTGGACACTTTAAACACCAGTGTCCCAGAACTGCTCCCCAGGGTCCTCAGGGAGTTCAAAAGATGCCAGGAACATGTCCTAGGTGCAAGAAGGGAAAACATTGGGCCAATGAATGCAGGTCAGTAAAAGATATTAATGGACAGCCCATTCCTTCTCTTAGTGCAGGCCAGGAGCCAAAAAACGGGACAAGGGACCCCCGTCCCCAGGGCCCACAAATTTATGGGGCACTTCAGACTCCGGCACCTGTTTCCAGCCTACAGCAGCCAGTTCGGCCAGAAGGGCAACCCCAGGCTCCGCAGGGTTGGACCTCTGTGCCTCCTCCAGATTGGTCTTAACTCCAGCCATGGGAGTACAAATATTGGATACTAATGTAACTGGACCATTAGAAAGAGGCACGGTGGGATTGGTGTTAGGGCGCTCCTCCTCCACCTTAAAAGGACTAATAATTTTCCCGGGCGTTATAGATTCTGACTATTCAGGAGTAATCAAGGTTTTGTGCCACTCCCCTTACGGAGTAATCTCTATAGCCCCGGGAGATAGGATTGCCCAGCTTTTAATTTTACCTTCAAAACATGAAAACTTTCTTTCACTACAAAAGGAAAGGGGAGCCGCAGGCTTAGGCTCCACAGGGATTGATCTTGTATGCCTGTCGATGGAATTGGACCAGAGACCCATGCTATCTCTACAAATAGAGGGAAAGTCCTTTCTTGGCCTGGTAGATACCGGAGCCGATCGGAGCATTATTCAATCAAAGGCCTGGCCCAAGCAGTGGCCATTACAAAAATCTTCTCAAACTTTACAAGGACTTGGATATGCTAATACTCCCTGTGTCAGTGCTAAAGAGTTAGCGTGGAGAACTGAAGAAGGCCAACAGGGGACAATCCAACCGTTTGTAATCGACGTCCCTGTCAATCTTTGGGGACGGGATGTGCAACAACAATTAAAACTTAAACTGACTAATAATTATTCAGAAGTTAGTCAAAACATCATGAAACAGCAGGGATATGTTCCAACTCAAGGGCTTGGCAGATGTCTTCAGGGACGCCCAGAACCCGTTGAGCCTGTTGCAAAATTTAATAGGAAGGATTGGGTTTTTCCTAGGGGCCACTGAAACAAAAGCTTCCAATAATAATGCGGTACCCATACCCTGGTTGAGTCAGAAATCGGTGTGGGTCCCCCAGTGGCCCCTTTCACAAGAAAAATTGGAAGCTGCAAAAAATTTAGTTGAGGAACAGTTAAAATTGGGACACGTTGAGCCCTCTGTATCTCCCTGGAACACACCCATTTTTATTATTAAAAAGGCTTCTGGCAAGTGCAGATTGTTACATGACTTAAGGGCAGTAAATGCGCAAATGCAGGTCATGGGACCAGTCCAGAGAGGACTTCCTCTACTTTCGGCGCTGCCCCGAGATTGGCCTGTGTTGCGCTTAGACATTAAAGATTGCTTCTTCTCAATACCCTTTGCCCTGAGGATAGAGAACGTTTTGCCTTTACGTTGCCCTCTGTTAATCATGAACAGCCAGATGTCCGGTATCAGTGGAAGGTCTTGCCGCAAGGCATGGCTAATAGCCCGACTATTTGTCAACTGTTTGTGGATTCGGCCCTGCTGTCAGTTAGACAGGAGTTTCCCCTGGTAAAAATCATTCATTATATGGATGATATCCTGCTAGCTGCTTCCTCTCTTGAGGTACTTCATAGAGCCTATCAACAGGTGGTTTCCCTACTTGAACAGAGAGGGCTTATTATTGCCCCTGATAAAGTACAACAATCCAAGGTGGTAAAATTCTTAGGCGCCATTGTTACTCCTGCCTTTATTCGACCTCAAAAAATTTCTATTCGGACTGCCCACTTAAAGACACTCAATGATTTTCAACAACTGTTGGGAGACATCAACTGGAACCGGGGATATTTAAACATTCCTCGAGCAGAATTACTGCCTTTATTTTCCATTTTGAAAGGTAACCCGGATGTCACATCTACACGAAAACTTACCCCACAGGCTTTTGCGGCCCTAAAAAGGATTGAAGGGGCAATAATTAAGGCTCAAGTGTGTCGTTATAATCCAGGTCAATTACTTACGTTGTGTATTTTAAAGACAAAGAATTATCCTACAGGGGTCTTATGGCAGGACGGCCCTCTGTGGTTGCTTCATGGTAATTCTCTTGGAGCAGGAACTGTTCAATATTTTCCTGAGCTTGTTGCAACTCAAGCCCTATTGGGCCTAAAGTATTGTTGGATGCATTTTGCTAAAATACCCGATAAATTAATTATTCCCTATACCAGGAATCAGGTGGAAACTTTGGCTGCCACTGTGGATATATGGGCAATTTTATTATGTGCCTTTCCCAATATTATTGATAACCATTATCCCAAGCATCCCCTGTTTGCCTTTGTAGAGAGAAATTTGGTTTATTTTCCCATTATTACCTCTAAGAAGCCTTTGGTTACAGCCTTGACTATTTATACTGATGGGTCAAAAACTGGTCAGGGTGCCTTTGTGGTGGAAGGTCAAAATCCAGTCGTGTTATATTTTCTACCGGATGTTCCCCAGGTCACGGAGTGCCTGGTGGTTCTAGAGGTGTTTAAAAGATTTGAAGAGCCCTTTAATCATTTTTCTGATTCACAATATGTTGTTAATGCTGTTATTTCTCTTGAAGTCGCCGCCTCAATTAGGCAGGCCAGCATGGTTTCTAACATATTATTACAGATTCAATCCCTTATTTTGGCAAGAAAGAATCCCTTTTATATAGGGCACATGAGAGCTCATACCTTGTTGCCAGGTCCCATGGCTAAGGCTAATGCCCAGGTATATCAGGCAATTAGGGCCATGGTTTTGACAGCTATTGATTCTGTAGAATCAGCAAAAACTTTTCATCAGTTATATCATGTACCTGCTAATACTCTTAGAATAAAATGTAATATAACCAGACATGAAGCACGAAATATTGTTAAAGCCTGTCAGTCTTGTGTGATTTTTCTCCCCTCTACTAATGTGGGGATAAACTCTAGAGGCTTAAAACCAAATGCCCTGTGGCAAATGGATGTTACTCATTTAGCGGAATTTGGAAAATTAAAATATTTACATGTCTCAGTGGATACCTATTCTGGCATAGTATATGCCACGCCCTTGGCAGGAGAAAAGGTTTCCCATGTAAAAGTACATTGTTTAGAAGCCTGGGCGGCCTGGGGAAAACCCCTTCACTTAAAAACCGATAATGGCCCTGCCTATACTTCTCATGGTTTCCGCGCCTTTTGTGCGCAAATGCAAGTATCCCATACAACAGGATTACCATACAATCCACAAGGACAAGGAATTGTGGAAAGAACCAACAAAAAATTAAAAGAAATACTTCAAAAACAAAAAGGGGGAATTACGGAAGGAGCATCTCCCAGGGAAAGACTTTCCCTTGCACTTTTTACTTTAAATTTTTTAATTTTAAATAGTGATGATAAGTCAGCAGCAGATAGACATGCTGCCCCAAACACTAAAATTATAACTGAGATGGTTAAATGGAAGGATGTTATTACAAATACTTGGTGCAGACCGGATCCCGTAGTAAGGAGATCCAGGGGAGCTGTTTGTGTTTTTCCACAGGAGCAGGAAACACCGCTTTGGGTCCCATTGCGATTGACGCGAAAGGTGGAAGGAGAACCCGAGAAAGGCACTGACGATGAAGATCATTCTCATGTTGGTGGTAATACTAGCAGATCCAGTGATGGCCCAGGAGAGGATATTGTGGGCGCTGATGGAGACCTTTCCAATACCGATGCCTGTGAAGCATGACGCTCGTGTTTTCCCGTATCTTTTCACGACCAATTCATCATTGCAGTTACCTTTTCTTCCCATGGACAGACAGTTGGATAATTATACGTTGCCGATGTCTTTATACCGCTAATCTGTCAAGGCAGTTGGGTCAGATGTTAACTGGACAATGGTCAAATGATTTTGAAAACCTTACAAGCCAATTCAGATATGAAATTATGATTGTTAATTCAACCAGGGTAAATGTGGCCCCTTTTTGGGAAAATTACTGATTGGATATTACAGGCGTCCTCCTGGGTAAAAGAATGGGCTGGAAGTTTAGCCTTATTGGGATTAATGATGTGTGGGTTGGGGATTTTGTGTTGGATGCTATGTAAAATGAGTTATAAATGAAAAAGAGATAATGCTATTATAAAACTAGCTTTTGCAGCATTCGAAATGCATGACTCCCCCCAAGTTTGGTTAAGTATGCTTGAAAAGAAAAGGATGTGTGGTCTGCCTATGGTTGGTCTGTCACCTGCAAGCCCAAACACAGAGGGATAAGGTAATGATTTTCACAAGCATTAGCCGCCTTGGAAGTTGGATCCTCACCCCAAATATGGCTTTCAGCCTTAAAGGGCAATTGAGCCTTATTTTTCTGCATAGCCTTTGCACCCCGGGGGACAAGATCCCATTGCACAGGGACAGGTATGCAGCTTAAGATCTGGAGCAAACATGATGCGAGGCGTATGCACTGCACTTGGGAAAAGGGAGATGCCTTTTCTCGAGAAGAGCACGTCTGTTTGCATGTGGGTAGATGCCAAAATTTCCCACCTCTGAAAAAAGGGCATCGGACTGGCGGGTCACCCTCTGGGAAAGAGCCTGGAGAGGAGGCCTTGCATTGTCCTTATTCTCTTCAGAGAACAGACCTCTACTTTTGCCTGATGCTCAAAACAAGAAGGGGGAGCTGAAGGGAGCCGGGACAAACGCCATTATAAGATGGCGCCCGTTTCCTGACTCCTTAGAGGTAAACAACTCCATATAAGGCAATGCTGTGCTCGACTACGTGTCCTAAGTTATGCGCAGGCGCGAATCACATGATGATCCTTGGCCAATCCCGCGGCACCTCGTTGTGGCAGTAGGGCGGCAGCCAATGGTGGAGCGACCCGTGTTCTTGTTCCCTATATAAGCAGCTGCTATTTGATGCCTCGCCCCTTTCGCTTCCTGCTCCGCCTGCAATCAAAAGGCTCTCAAATAAAGTATGATTTGAGAAGAATCCTCGAGTGGTGGTCGTTCTTCCTCGCTGGTCGAGGAGCTCGCCACACAGATGACAAGATTCTGTATTTAAAGAATCCTATAGACTCTACTCCCAAGATCCATGAGCTGATTCAAAGCTTTGGAAGGGTAGCAGGCCATAAAATCAACCCTCACAAATCAACTGCCTTCCTTTACGCCAACAGTGAGAGGAACGAGGCAATAATTAGGAAAGAAACTCCTTTCACAATAGCCTCAAACAAAATGAAGTACCTAGGAATTAGCTTAACCAAGAATGTAAAGGACCGTTTACATGAAAACTTTAAAACCCTAAAAAAGGAAATTAAAGCAGAACTAAGGAAATGGAAAAACCTCCCATGCTCCTGGATTGGAAGAATCAGCATAGTGAAAATGAAAATCTTGCCAAGGGCTATCTACAAATTCAATGCAATACCCATCAACATCCCAATGTCATTCTTTAAAGAAATAGAAGAGGCAATTCAAAATTTCATATGGAATAATAAAAGACCCCGTAAGCAAAACACTTCTTAGCAGAAAGAACAGCACTGGAGGAATTTCAATTCCAAACTTTAGACTCTATTACAGAGCTATAATTCTCAAAACAGCTTGGTACTGGCACAAGAACAGGCCTGAAGTCCAATGGAATAGAACTGCGGACCCAGATATTAAACCACAGACCTATGGCCACCTAATCTTTGACAAGGGAGCCAAAAAAATAGAATGGAAGAAAGATAGCCTCTTCAACAAGTTGTGCTGGCAGAACTGGTTAAGCACCTGCAGAAAACTAAAGTTGGATCCTTCTTTGTCACCTTGCACTAGAATTAAGTCCAAATGGATCAAAGACCTGGTGGAAAAGGTTACACACTGAAAAGTTTATAAGAAGGAATAGGAGATACACTAGGCCTCCTTGGCACAGTTCGAAACTTGCTTAATAAGGACCAAGAATCACAACAAATCAGAGAAAGGCTGGATAAGTGGGACTGCATTAAACTGCAAAGCTTCTGTATGGCAACGGATATAGGTAGTAAACTAATCAGGAAGCCCACAGAGTGGGAGAAGATCTGCTCCAACCAAACAACAGACAAAAGCCTCATATCTAAAATATATCAACAACTCAAAAAATTGAATCACTCCAAAACTAACCTCCAAAGTAACACCCATCCCATTAAAAAATGGGCCAAAGACTTAAAGAGAGTCTTCTCTGAAGAAGAAACAAAAATGGCCTATACACACATAAAGAAATGCTCCACATCTCAGGTCATAAAAGAAATGCAAATCAAAAGAACTCTAAGATTCCACCTCACTCCAGTTAGAATGGCCAGGATCAGGAAAACGAATGACAACAGATGCTGGAGGGGATGTGGCCAGGAGGGATCAATACTACACTGTTGGTGGGAGTGCAAACTCGTTCAACCACTATGGAAAGCAGTGTGTCAGTGGCTCAAAAGGCTAACCATAGAACTCCCCTATGACCCAGCAATTCCACTACTTGAAATTTACCCAACAATCCAGAAACAAGGGCATACTAAACCCACTAACACAACAATGTTCATTGCAGCGCTATTCACCATAGCAAAGATATGGAACCAACCCAGATGTCCCTCAGTTGATGAGTGGATCAACAAGTTGTGGTATTTGTACACAATGGAATTCTATGCTGCTGTCAGAAAGAATGACATCGCCCCATTTGTTAGGAAACGAAAAGACTTAGAACAAATCATAGTAAGTGAAGTAAGCCAGACTCAAAGGAACTTAGGCTCAGTGGATTCCCTCATTCGTCATAATCAGTAGAAACCTTGGGCTCTACTAGCAGAGATTTGCAATAGAGCAAAAGGCCATATATAAGGCCATATAATGTGAAGCTAATTGAAAGGACCTCCAGGATATTGAAACAAAAGCCATATAATGAATGATTGTTGTCCTTAATGTACTATGTTTTCTCTCATCTCCTTTGCTGTCCCTTGGTTATCCCATATTGGTATTGTATCTCACTTTGTTATCTGATATATTGAATTTATTTGTATTTGGATATTTGAAATTTGATAGGGAAGGGGGGAAAACCAAGACGGGTGGGGCGTGTGGAGTTGGAGGGAAATGAGTACCAAGACATGTGAAAGGGTATCAATGTATGTGAATTAATGCACTTTCTACCTGGCAAATATCATGTAACCCTTTTACTGATCACAATAAAAAAATGAAAAAAAAAAGAAAGTTGTAGTGTGTGGGGTGGATGATGGGGTCAAATACATTTCTTCTTAGAAATTTACCTCATCTGGTTGCCCTGGATTTTCCTGGCCTTCTTCTTAGAGAAAGGCCTGTTATACTGTATTTCTGGCTTGGCAAAGATGTAGCATGTACATCTTCGAGTAAGACATCCACAACTTCCGTGCCTGAGACTCGAGTTTCCTGACCTTTGGCAACAGCACAGCAACATCTTTCTTCCTCCTGAGCCACAGGCCAAGTGAGCTGGCTTGAGCTGGTTGTTAGTTACAGCGGCTTGGTTACCAGCGTTCCATATTCTGTTCCATTGTGAGGGAGGCAGGGTCACCTTTCAGGGCCCAATGAGCAAACATCCTTGCTCACAGAAGACCTCACCAAAGACATACTGGAGGCTGAATCTCTCCTCCAATCTCACAATATACATGTGGATGTAGTAAACAGCACACCTTATTTGTCCATTCCCAATGTCTTCCACTAGGCCCAACTACCAGTCTGGTCTCAGGCTCAAGGAGCCTTTCTTAGTTAAGATCCAAACATAAGGGTCAATATTGCCCTCATCCTTTACAAAACATTTGCTTCACAGTGCCTTCTCTGTCTGCATTTTGCCCCTTGTCGATTTTTTTTGTTTTTGCTAGTCTTGGGACTTGACCTCAGAGTGTGAACATTGTTCTTGGGCTTTCTTTAGGCTTTAGCTGTCCCACCGAGCCACAACACCACTTGCAGCGTTTTCTATGTATGTGGTAATGAGGAATGAAACATGAGTCTTTTTGCGTGGTAGCCAAGGAATCTACCACTAGGTCAAACACACAGGGCACCTTGCACATATTTTTGACGTCAATCTACTAGGATAATATTAGGTTTCTGTATCCTAATCAATTTTTTCCTGAAGATTAGCTTTGCTGTCATGTGTAAAAAATGCAAGAGGGAAAAACACAGAAGAATTAGTGAAATTTAAAAAAAAGCATTACACACATAGGTAAGTGTTCATTCTTTGTAGGAGAAAGGATATTTTGATATGATGATGATGATGATTTTATAATTACTATGTCACGGTTGAGAGTTTGGCATAGTGGTAGAGTGCTTGCCTAGCATCCATGAAGATCTGGGTTTGATTGCTCAGTATCACATAGATAGAAAACCTAGATGTGGCACTGTGGCTCAAGTGGCAGAGGGCTGGACTTGAGAAAACCCGAGGACAGTGCTCAGGCCCTGAATTCCAGCCCCAAGACTGGCAGAAAGAAAAAAGAAAATGAAAATGCTTTTTACGAGCTAATTCACTCACAGCATTGGCTTCTGAAATCTTCGCTTCTGCATCTTGTGAAATACCCCTTTCCCTCAACGTAGACAAGAAAAACAGATCCATCCCATGGTCCACTGTGAGGCCACTGGTTGGGCTAAGATCTAGTCGTGCAGCAACACATAAGTTTTGTTCTAATATTTTCCAAACTTTGTACTCGAATATGCTACCTATTTACCAACTTATGTCAGTTATCCTTATGCTATACCTTTTCTTCATTACTACAATATTCTTACACTCCTACCTTAATCCTCTTGTACCTCCCCTGACCATTCTCATTCTTTTTTTCTATCTCTGGACCTCTGCTCGTCTTTCAACCCTTATACTGCACGGATCTACACTTGATGGCTGTTGAGCAATATTATATATGTAGGTGTTTAATTATTCTCTAGGCTCAGAGGGACTTAAAGACAATAGAGATTGGATTGAGAGGCTTATTGTTTTGGGTATAAATCGCTTATCAGTGGTTGTATTAGACTGGTCTGTAAGTGCACAAAAAGAAAGAGTGATAATACCAATCAAAACTTGTGAACATCTAGTGTCTGCCAGCTACAGAGGTCTAGGTTGGTTATATCTGAAAAACTATAATCGTATTTAGTAGTAATCTTGCTCCCATTTCCAAATGGGCAGAACAAGAAACTCAAGAAAAATGTCAAATCAAGAAACAACATCCCCCACCCAATGTAAACAGACAATGGAACAGTCACTGGCACACCTAGAGGAGAGTCTTCCAAGTGCTACACAAATGCAATTGATAAACATCATTAATGGAAAATGTGAAAATATAAAGAAAGAGATAATGGAGGAAGCCATAGCTGAACAAGAGGAAAGCATAAACAAGGTGATAATGAAAAAGAAGAAGCCATAAAGGAGGCCAAAATAAAGGTTTTTCAAAGAAAGGTGGATGAATTCATAGAATCCACAAATAAAAATGTGACCAAACTCCAGCAAATGTCCCAAGAAAATAAAGCTACTGAGCTAACCACTCAAAAGGAAATCAAGGAGAGAAAGAAATCCATACATGATCTAAAACAAGAGATGCAAGGCCTCAAAAGTGAGCAATTAGAAGCAAGGGTGATGAAAAATAAAGTAGATAGCTTTGATAGCAGGTTAGACAATGCAGAGGAGAGAAATTCTGGGGCTGAAGATAATTTAGTTTTTATAGAGAAAGAATAGAAAATGAGTCAATCCAAATCTAGGAAAATTGAGAGAGCGCTTCAGGAGGTCCAAAATACAATTACGTAGCCTAATTTAAGGCTAGCTGGTATTGAGGAGGGTGTGGAGAAAGAGGTCAATGGTATTGGAAATATACTTCAGGGAATCATCTCAGAGAATTTCCCAAATATCCAGAAGGGCAGGCCCATCCAGATACGAGAAGCTTTTAGAACCCCAAACAGACCTGACCAGAAAAGAACATCCCACCGCCACATTGTGATCCAAACTGGATCAATAGAAACGAAAGAAAGGATCCTAAAGTCAGCCATGGAAAAGGGATCAGTAACCTATAAAGGCAAACCAATCAGAATAACCCCAGATTTCTCAGCAGAGACCATGCAAGCACGAAGTGACTGGAAGCATATATGTCATGCCCTTAAATCAAATAACTACCAACCAAGAATATTGTAGCCAGCTAAGCTCTCATTCATAATTGAGGGAACAATAAAAACATTCCATTCCAGGGAAAAGCTGCAACAATATGTCGAAACAAATCCAACACTACAGAGAATTCTCAAAGATGCTCTATACATAGAAAACCAAAATAAATGCAATATAGGGAAAGAAATGGCACCTAAACAGCATACCATCTAAGGACCACAAGAACTGTCAAGACACAGGCCCTACTAAAAGCTTTTAAAAATGGTAGGAACTAATAAATATCTCTCAATCCTAACTCTCAATATCAATGGACTTAACTCTCCAATTCAACGGCATAGGCTGTCTAGTTGGATCAAAAAGCAAGAGCCATCGTTCTGCTGTCTTCAAGAGACACATCTTACCCCAAAACAATCATCTTTTGAAACTGAGAGGTTGGAATAAACTCTATCAAGCTAACTGCCCCCATAAACAGGCTGGAGTTGCCATCCTCATATCAGATACAATAGACTTCAAACTAAAATTAGTAAGAAAAGACAAAGAAGGTGACTACATACTACTAAAGGGATCTTTCCTCCATGAAGACATAACGATCCTAAGTATTTACACACCCTTTTGAAGATTCTCAAAAGATTGAAGATTCTGCCAGTGTAAGTTAGATTCCGGCATTGATATTAAATAATGCAATGAGTAGGGATTTATATTTGAAATATCACTGTTGACAAAATCTAACACACATTTGCTTAGTATTTGCTTTTGATTTCCCAAGAAGTTCAGTACAAGCTAACATGTGTGGCATATATCGACTGGGAGAAATGATTCAGAATATGTGACTCATTTGAACAGGAGTCAGTGAAAAGATACAGAAGCAGGATACCCATATTGTGATAATTTGTATCTTTTGCATATTTTGTGTTTGTTATTAATTCCATTTGTAGTGTACATTTCTAGGTAAAAACTTTTCAAATGTTTCCAAACAATTTGTTTTTTCAACAGCAAAAAAGACATTTATATGCCTGATAAAATTCACAGAATCCAAATTTTTCCATATTATTTTTTGTTTTTTGTTTTTTCTTTGGTGGGTCATAGATCTTCAACTCAGCCTGGGCACTATCCCTGAGCTCTTCAGCTCCAGGCTACCACCTTATCCTGGAGCCAAGCCCCACTTCCCATTTTCTAAAGGTAAATTGGAGATAAGAGTCTCAGGTCTTTTTGTGCCAGGATGGCTTTAAACCTTGATCCTCAGATCTCAGCCTCCTGAGTAGCTAGGATTATAGAAGTGAGCCACCACCCCATCATGCTCAGCTTTCTGGTTTTTTTTAAACAAGCCCTTTGGCTGGAACTCGGTCTGAGCACTGTCCTTCAGCTTTCCTCAAGCCTAGTGATCTTCTACTTGAGCCACAGCACTACTTCTGGTTTTTTCTGTGTATCTGGTACTGCGGAATTGAACCTTCGTCTTCATACAAGCACTCTACAACTATGCCAAACTCCCAGCCCCTCCACATTAGTTTTTATGATAGATCTTTCCATGCATCTAGGATGGCTAGAAATCCTTCTTGAGTTTCCCAACATCAGGGAGTATAGGTGTGTCCCATCCTGTGTGGCTACATAACCATTGTTTAGGGTACAGTTCTCTCTTCATTCTACCCAGCTAGAGCAATTTTTATCTTCCATGTATAATCATTAAACATTCAGCTCCCGTTCCTCTCTACTCCATTCTCTGGAACCATCGTGCCTTTTGGCTCTAAGGGTTTGTTGATCCTTGGAAGCTCTGGAAGGGAAAACATACCCTAGCTCTTCCTTTATGACTGCTGTATTTTTAGTTTACTGTAATCAAGATTCATCTGTAAAATATAGTAAAATGTTCTTCCTTTTCAATGCATTGTTTTGCATATTTCTATCTTTTGATTATTATTAATAGTTGTGAATGGATTCTCCACATATTTGTTCTAGTCTCTGCTTTCTCTTCCGTTAGGTACAAATCTAGAAATAGAAGTGTTGGAGCATATTTCTATGTAATTCTATATTTAGTACTTTTTTAGCACTCTCCACGCAATTTTTGATTGTTTTATATTCCTTGCAGAACTATTCCAAAGTTCTACTTCTTCTCACTACCTTCCCAGTAATAGTTAGACTTTGAAAGTTGTTTTTTTGTATGCGTGTGTGTGTGTGTGTGTTTGTGTGTGTTTATGTGGATCTTTTTGTTTAAAACTATATTTACATTAACATATTTAAATTAATGATTTCATTGTAATTTTAATTTTTCTCATGGACGTTAATATTGAACTTCTTTCTACATTTTAACTACTATTTCTATATATTCTTTTTAGAAAATCCTCTCCAATCTCCAATTTTTTCCCTTTTTTGTGGGTAATGGGGAAGGTCATGGGGCTTGGACCTTGGGCCGTGAGCTCTTTAGTTTAAGGCTATTGTCCTACCCTGAGTTTTGCCCCTCAGTTCTTCTGCTCACAGCTCCCTACCCCTCTTCCCATTATATACAGAACAAAGGTCATCCTCAGTCTTTTTGAAAAAGTAAAACATACAGTAAATTTGTAGTATAAAACAGCAAGAAATAAATTTCTTGCCAGGTGCCGTGACTTCTACCTGTAATCCTAGCTACTCAGATATCAGGCTGATATCTAAAGATTTGGTTCAAAGCCAGCCTGGGCATTAGAAAGTCTATGAGACACTCATCTACAGTTAACCACTAGAATATGGGAAATGGCACTGTGGCTTCATAGGTAGAATGATAGCCTTGAGTTGAAGAGCTCAGGAACAGTGCCCAGGCCCAGAGTTCAAGCTTTAGAAATCCCCCAGCCAAAAAAAAGAAAAAGAACTTTCTTCTCCAAGTGACTATTATGCCAGACATAGAACATTAACATTCTGGGTGTACTTCACAGTATTATTACTTGATACCCTAAGACTTTGCAATATTCCCACAGTACCAGCATATGTCATCATATAATGTAGTTCTTTTTCAATGGAATAATTCCATTTATAACCTAAATCTACTTCCTCGACTTATTTTTGTCGATACCACAATTGCTCTACCATGATATGCCACAAGCCATTAAACATTTTATGGTGGGTAATTGGAAAGGAGTCTCATGGAATTTTGTGCCAGGCTGGCTTTGAACCATGGTCCTCAGATCTCAGTCTCCTGAGTAGCTAGGATGACAGGCGTGAGCCACCAACACCTGGCTTGCCTTTTTATTTTTTTGTGGGTCTTGGGACTTGAACTCTGGGCCTAGGCACCATCCCTAATCTTTTCAGGTCAATATTTCATGTAAGTCTAAACATTTAAGTAAAGGAATAAAATTCCAACAAAAAAAGGAATAAAATTCCAGACATGGTGTGTGTATAACTCGGTGTTAATTACTTGATGAAAATGTGCCATTCCAGAAGCTGTTGTCATTTGATGATGTAGCTGTGGATTTCAGCTGGGAGGAGTGGCAGCATCTGGACAATGCTCAGAGGACCCTGTACAGAGATGTAATGCTGGAGACCTACAGCAACCTGGTGTCCTTAGGTGAGCAAAAGTCAAATTTACTTGCAAGGCCAAGTGCCTTGTAATTTTGCAGATACGTGAATGTTTATCAAACTTTCAATACTATTTAAATGAAAGATTCCAGGCCCTGAGAAGTATCATTACTTTCTAAAGAAAACCTAAGGTAATTTTGTACTCATTCTTCAGGATACCTTCAGGATACTTTGACAACAGTTCTAAATTATGTTTCCTCTAATGGAGACGACATTCCAAACTTACACCGTAATTGTAAGTGGATAAACAATCCAGAATAGAATATATATAATTATTGGAAATAGGATCTACAAATCACTAAACAGTGAGTTTATAATGGAAACCTGGCACTAGGTGCAATGTTTCATGCCTGTAATCTTAAAATATTCAGGAGGAAGAAATCTAAGAATTCTAATTTGAAGCCAGCAATGGCATAAAAATTGCCATGAAACTCTATAACTCCAAATAACCCCTCAAAACTGTTAGTGGAGTGTCAAGAGTTTGACTTTGTGGTTGAGTGCTTGCCTAGCATGCATGAAGACCTATGCATGTAAGTGGAGCTGGGACTCAAACTGGTATTTTTCTAGCCTTGAGCAAGACAGCTAAGTTTATGCCATACAAAATGAATCCAGAGCTGGGGAAAAGTCAACCATGGAGCCAGTGAGAAATGAGAAAAAAGATTTAATAGATAACTTGTGAGTAGGATGTCTGCGAACTTAAAGCAATGATGACACAGCATAAGCAATAATTCTCTACTATATCTAATTTACAATCCCCTGTGTTCCCAAACCTGTATTAATTGACAAGCTAGAGCACTGTGCAGAACTCTGGATAGGAAATTCCACAGGTCAGTGAATGCATCTTCATATTGATGTTGGAGCCTGAGCCCCATTGGTAAGTTCATGTTGTGATGTACTGAGCAATAATATTCTTAGTTACCCTAAATCCTGTGTGGAACCTATGGAATACTTTGTGAATGAATCAAGAATCATTTTCTTTTCCCAATCCTATGCTTGGTCTCAGGGCCTGAGCATGGTCCTTGGGTTTTCTCAAGGCAAGCTCTCTACTTCTTGAGTCATAGCACCACTTCTGGCTTTTTCTTTGTATGTAGTACCAAGGAACTGAACCAGGTCTTTGTGCATGCTAGCCCAAACCCCCGGCACCAAGAATCATAGGGTGATATAATGAATTCTATGTGGCAGTAGAGTTAAAGTTAGATTTCTCTGTAGAAATCACTGTGAAACAAAATAAAATGAGAATTCCATGAGCCCGTGGCTCATGCCTGTAATCCTAGCTACTTAGGAGGCTGAGATCTGAGGATCAAGGTTCAAAGACTGACCTATCACAAAATAACTTAGACTCTTCTCTCCAATGAACCAATAGAAAATGAGAAGTGGGGTTGAGGCTAAAGACATAGGGCAGTAGCCTTGAGCTGAAGAGCTCAGGAAGAACAGCCAGGTCTAGAATTCAAGTCCCATGACTGCAAAACAATAAAGAAAGAAAAAAAGAAAGAAAGAAAGAAAGAAAGAAAGAAAGAAAGAAGAAAGAGGGAAGAAAGAGGGAAGGAAGGAAAGGAAGAAAGAAAGAAAGAATAAAGAAAGAAAGAAAGAAAGAAAGAAAGAAAGAAAGAAAGAAAGAAAGTAAGAAAGAAATAATGATATCTCATTTGTTTAAAACTACGATTATAAATGATTGAGCAAACAAGGAATAAGTCAGGGCATTATTCTCTGATAAGGATAATATCTTTTTGCTGGTAGGAAGAGACTGGTATGCAGAACCAGACCTTTCCACCAGAAATTGAGCCTAGTGGTAGAGTGCTTGCCTAGCATGCACAAAGACACAGGTTTGATTCCTTATTACCACATACATAGAAAAAGCCAGAAGTAATGACTTCATTCGTAGGGTTCTAGTCTTGAGAAAACCCAAGGACAGTAGTTAGGTCCTAAGTTCAAACTCAGGAAGAGAAGGAAAAAAACAACAACAAAGTTTCAATCAACATAAGAAAATTAACTAGACAACGAGCTGGAGATTTTCTGGTCTTCCATGGTTCTGAGGGACAGGACTGTTAGAAAAGGAATTTTTGTAAGACTTCAAATGGAAAGAAACAAATTTCAAAATTCCCACAAATACCTAAATTGAGACTTTAGTGAGAAGTTGTAACTGAAGGGATATAGGTGTAAGTCCTTACTCTCAAGAATCGTTCTTGCTTGGATCAAAGGCAAACAGACATATAAACCAAACTTGTGGCCGCTGAATCTAGAAAAAATTCGTGTTCCTCACTTAATGGTTAATAAGCAAACAGCATTGAAACTGGGTAAGGTAATCCTATCTGCTACTCAGGACCTGAGACTCTTATCTGTAGTTAACTCTAGAAAACAGGAAGTGGGGCTGTAGCTCAAGGATAGGGGTTATAGTCTTCTCCTGAAGTGTTCAGGGACAGGGCCGAGGCCTATGAACTACAAAAAAAAAGAAAAGAAAAGAAAAGAAAGTTTTAAAAAGATGCAAAACAGCACAATATTTGGATTATTTCTCAAAAATAAAAGAAAGGCAGCTATTCCTCAATGTATAAACAAAACAGTATTTGAAAAAAAAACAGCTCCAAGTATATTATAGGTAGTACTCAGCTTCAAAATGTAGCAATACATAGTTGGGTAATTTCAATAAATATTTCCTGTGATATAAAAAGAGAACTAAAACACAGAAAAACATTATTGGTCATTGTAAAATATTTTCTTAATATGTGAGGGAGAAAAGCATATATTTCTCACAAATCAATTTCCACTTTTATATTTTAAAATATCTAACACTTAGGATAGGAAAGTAAAGTCATTACCTTTACAGTAAGGAATATTTGTATCTCATGTATGTTTGTGTCTTTTTTTGTATGACTCATTTTAGATGTCCAGGTAATGGAAAATGTGTTCCAGACACATGTGTTCAAGACCTGCCAGGAAAGTCCACATGAATGTCTTTGTGAAGTAGCAGTTGCAAGTAGTATCGAAGTGGAGGAAAACGTGAGATTAGCAACAACTTTAAATTTGGTCTCTACACATAATCCAGAGCTGATTAGTAATAACGGTAACAACTTAGGGGTGAGGACTGAGGAGTTCATTAAGTGTCAGAACATGCTTCTGTCTCCTAAGCCTGATGAGATGCATGCTGCATATAGATCTCGTATGTCTCCTGTTCTTAAAAAATCCATCAGATATTCAGAGCATTTTATTCATGATTGTGACAGTCCAAAAGATCTGCAGTATCATAATTCTGTTCTCCCTGCCCAAGAAATTTTTCAGGGAGGGAGGAAAACTGCTAAATGTACTGTGTGATGAAAAATATTGTACTTAACACCGACCATCACTACACATCCGAAAATGTACACAGGAGAGACTCCTCATACATGTAGTGAATGTGAGAAATCTTTCAGTAATGAAATACGCCTTACAGTACCTCAGAGCAAATATCCTGAGATATGTGATGCATACATCAAGTGTGAAAATTAATTTCTGAGAAGTCAGACCTGACGCTCCAACCTCGACCTCCAAGAGAAGACAAACCTTATGAATATGAGGAACGTAATAAAATTTCTGCCCAGAATTCAGCTCTCAGCACACATCAGAGATCTCACTCAGAAGAACAATCTTATGAATGGGATAAACGTGGGGGGTCGTTTAGACTGAAATCATACCTCACTTTGCACCAGAGAAGACACACAGAAGAGAAACCTTATGAATGTAACAAATGTGAAAAGTCTTTCACCCAGAAGATACACCTTCGAGTTCATCAAATAACACACACAGGAGAGAAATCTTATAAGTGTAATGAATGTGGAAAGTCTTTCCAAGGAAGGGAAAACTTCGTGTTCATCAGAGAATGCACACAGGAGTGAAACCTTATGAATGTAACCAATGTGTAAGTCTTTCAGACAGAAATCTTCCCTCAAATTGCATCAAAGAACACACATAGGAGAGAAACCTTATGTGTGCAACAAATGTGGAAAGACCTTCAAGTGGAAGTCATATCCTGATGGGCATAATAGAACACACACAGGAGAGAAAACTTATGCATGTAGTGAATCCGGAAAGTCTTTCAAATGGAAGGTAAAACTCCATGTTCATCAGAGAATATACTCAGGAGAAACACCTTATGAGTGTAACATATGTGGAAAGTCCTTCACACAGAAGCCAAACCTCAACATGCATAAGACAATTCAAACAGGACAAAAACCTTATGAATGTAACCGATGTGGAATGTCTTTCAAATGGAAGTCTTCCCTCAAATTTCATCAGAGAACACACACAGGAGGGAAACTGTACGAGTGCATCAAATGTGGTAAGACCTTCAGATGGAAGTCACATTACAGGAGGCATAACAGAATTCACACATATTAGAAACCTTAGGAATATAACCAAAGTTGAAAGTCTTTCCTGCACTATTCACCCTTCAGGAAGCGTAAGAGAGTTCACACATATGAGAAGCCTTAGCAATGTAATAAATAGGAAAGACTTTTTAGTCTGTGGAAGACTTTTTAGCTTGTGTCACAGAACCAACACAAGATAAAACCCTTAATGAATGTAGCAAATGTTCAGTCTTTTCCCCAGAAGGCACAATTCAAGATTTATCACTAAACACCCACAGGATACAATCTGATGAATAAAATGAAAGGGAAATTTTTTTGAAGAACTCATAGTTGAGTTTGCATGATACCACACAGACACAGGATAAAAATCGTATGAATATAAGAATATGAAAAATCCATCATGAACGCATGACTAAGTATAAAATGCACATAGGAGAGAAAAACCTTATGAATATTACAAATGTGGAAAGTGTTTGACCTGGAAGGCATACTTCTGTGTTCATCACAAACCTGATTCCAATAGAAGAAAAGACAACTAATGAATAGAACAAATGTGCAATGACTTTTAATCAGAAGTCAGTCTTCAGTACATTTCAGAACATACACAATAGAGAAATTCTGAGTAATGAAAAACATTTAGCTATATATAGAATCTCTGTATATGGGAGCATTAGGGTAAGTCTTCTAAACAAAGTCAACCTTCAGCAAGCATTAAGAGCACTCACAGAAGAAATAATAGCATGTAGGAAAACCTTTGTCAGAAACCTCTAAAAGCTGCCCGTGTGTCTTAGTGGTAGAGTGCTAACCTATCAAGGATGAAGGCCTGGGTTAGATTCCTCAATACTACGTGAAAAGAGCAAGCCAGAAGCAGCACTGTGGTTCAAATGGTAGAGTGCTAACCTTGAGCAAAAGTAGCGCAGGCCCTGAGTTCAAGCCTAAGGATTGGAGAGAGAGAGAGAGAGAGAGAGAGAGAGAGAGAGAGAGAGAGAGAGAGAGAGAGAGAGAGAGAGAGAGAGAGAAAGAGAGAGAAAAGAGAGAGAAAGAGAGAGAAACAGGAACTTCTAAAATTTACAGAGATAGAGAAGGAGAGAGAGGAGACAGAAACTAATTTCTAAACTTTACAGTCTTTCTATTTCCTTACAAATTCGTCTATGTCATTCTTTCTGACAGAAGCACAGAATTCCATTGTGTAAAAATACCATATTTGATCTACTCATCAACTGACGGGCATCTGGTTTGGTTCCATACCTTTGCTATAGTAAATAGTGCTGTGATAAATGTTATTGTTCTAGTGAATTTAGTATGTCCTATCTGGACGATTGGCAAGTAGTGAAATTGCTTGATCACAGGGGAGCTCTATGTTTCGTCTTTTTGGGATACTGCCATAGTGCTTTCTATAGTGGTTGAACGAGTTTGCAATCCCACCAGCAGTGTAGTAGTGATCCCTCCTGGCCACATCCCCTCCAGCATACGTTATTAGATTTCTGGATCTTGGCCATTCTAACTGGAGTGAGGAGGAAAAGGGAAAGAGGAACTGAAACTTTCTCTCCTTACAGATGACATGATTCTGTATATAAAGAACCCTATAGACTCTACTCCGAAGCTGCTTGAGCTGATATAAAACTTTGGTAAGGTAGCAGGGTATAAAATTAACCCTCAATGTCAACTGCCTTCCTATATGCCAACAAATGAGAGGAATGAGGCAAGAATCAGGATAGTAACTCATTTTGCTATCTGCCGGGGCCAACCGGCAGCAAACCAGGGTTCCTAGATTGGGATTCCTGAAATAGGGGGCAAGGACTAGGAAGAAATAGAAGAGAGAAAAACAGATGTGGTTCAGGAGGGCTACAGCCCAAATCAGGAGCCACAGTTTAAGAAGCCTGTAGCCCAAGACCATAGCCCAGTTTATTTCCAGTTCTCAATCTTAAATACACTTCTTTAAACTAGGGAACTGCTAGGGGCTACATTCATACAAACAGTATCAAGTCTGAAATAGGTTGAATGAGAAGCTATCAAGTCCCAAACAGGTTAAATGAGAAGCTATTGACACAGCCCAAAATCATGATAAGAGCTTACTTCCTTGTGTACTCAATTGTGCGGGTCCAAGGTCACTGACCCCACAGTCACGGTCACTGATCCCACAGCCAGTCCCCAACATCTCCCCCGTCTTTATTTTAAAAGAAACACAAGTGCAATTTTTTTACTCTTTTCTCTACCCCTAATTTATCCTGTCACATTTTCCAAAAATGACTTTGGTCCCTTGGTCTAACGGGGATTGATGGGCGGAGAATCAACTTCTGTGACTTCTTCAAGCTGACTCAGGTGTGTTGTCTCTGTGCTTGACCAGGGACCTTAAGAAGCCTAGCCTGTTTTATCAAGGGGTTGCAAGGGTTAGATATTAGGAACAATAATTTACTCCACACTAGAGATCATATTTGACATTTAACAACTGCACAAACCATCTTTGACTACAATAGTGTAGCTTACATAGTACCCATTTGCAAAGGCTTTTTCTTGATTGTCTGGGGAACTAAATTTCTGCAACCTTAAACAATGCATTAGTTGTCAGATCCACAAACTTCCCTGAATTTGTGGCTGGAGTCAAATCAAACTTTACTCAGTTAGAACTTTAAACTACCACTATCACAGATGATTGACAAGTTCCTGCCCAGTTATTGAAGGCACGGGCATTAGTAAGGCATGTTTACAAACTATTCTATGACCTCCCGGCTGTGATTAATATTGAATGGCCAAGCACGAGTGACTCTAGTATCTGACACCATCTCTGCCATCCACGCAGAGGCTTTCTGCATCTGGATACTTCATTGTCCCAGTAGTGTCTCTCCACACAGGGATAAACATCCCATGGGCATTTCACTTGCTTGGTTGCTGGACTTGAACTCGGGGTCTGGGTACTGTCCCTCAGCTCTCCAGCTCAAGGCTAGCACTCTGCCACTTTGAGCTCCAAAGCAACTCTGCCTCAATTAGCACTCTGCTGCCAGATTAGACACCACAGTCTCACAGGGACTTTGCTTTGCCCGGGGTTGGCTCAGAACTGCAGTTTTCAGATCAGTGAGTCCTACAAAAGCCCACGTTACTCCAATTAAAGCAACAAGGTGGTCAACACAGAAATAGTCTCTAAGCATGAGCTTACCTAGAACCTGGTAAAAGCCAAAGTTACATCTGAATAAGGATTGCTGTTCTTCTCCATGGGCTAGCTGGAAGTTACTTTGGTAGTCCTGATTTTCCTTTTTTCTCTTTCTTAAAACATTTAAGACAACTTCACTTTCAAATATTATTCAGAAACCCATTTCTAATATTCTTTAAAACGTTTACACTTTTTAACTTAAACACTTAACATTTTAGTCTTCATTTGCATTTGAAAAACCTTTAAGGGCTCAAGGCACTCCCTTTTCTCCAGGTCTCCTTGGGCTCAAGGAACGCCCTTTGCCTTCAGGCCTCCTTTTAGAAGAGGCATTTTTTTTGCAGTTTAGATTACTGTCTAAAACTCCAACAACAGTTTAATCTCAAATAACAGTTTTTCCCTAATGCAAGAACTAGACATCAGTGCACCAAAAGTCTAAGTCTGGACTTAGTTTCCTTCCTTTTTCTAAGGTACATCCAATTGCAATCCAGTAACATGAAACCAAATCATACAGAGATAAACCTTTAAATATTCCTTTAAAATACTAATCACATTATCCACATTTTACCATTAGATTTCTAGTGTCAGTTTGCAAGAAAAGACAGACAAAGTTTCTGACGTTAATGAACAATTTTACATTTAAATCTCTAATACATGTCTCCAAACTTTAACTTAAAGTAATAAATCCCAAATTCCCTAACACCTCTGTGCTAAACAGGATACAATGTTTACAATGTAAACAGCTGTATGCCTTGCAATAAAATGCAGATTTCAGGATCTAGAAAAATATTTACCAGTTTTTCTTTAAGACAACACAATAATTCTTTGAGACACTGTAAAACATTCAAACCTAATATTTTTGTTGAAGTTTTAAGCTTAGATTACCCAATTGTCTTTGTGTTTAAGTATAAATTTATCCATTGTTTTATACAGCATGCTGACAATTTAACCTTGAACATGTTCACTCACACATTCACACACATTCATACTCAAAGATCATAAAGTGCGCAAAATTAATATCGGCCGTTCAATTTCCGGAAGTTTGTGTCAAGAGATTTTTGCCAATTTTACTCTTACAGATGAGAACCAGGTTCAAAACAAAACTTTTTGCAAGGCAACTTAGCTGGAATTTATTTTTCCAGGGCTTGTTACAACTGCAGACATGGGGGAGCGGCCATGCTAGGCCCAGAAATGTTCAAAAAAATAACAAGGATGTGTGCTTGAGTATGCACAGAAAAACTATACGGATCCATACTTAGAAATGGTACCAATTTTAAAGACAAAACTGGACAAGGAAAAATACGTAACACGAACAAGACAGAGAAATGGAGACTTTTAAATAATCAGACATTGACATATAACAAGAAAATTGGACTCAATCAGATACACTTAACACAAAAAACATGAGCTCAAATGAATGTTTTCACCAAACAGTTATTTTTAGATTTAGACATGTCTTGCTGGTGGGACTCTCAGGTATGCCTTGTTATTGACAAGAAACTCAGAAGGGGAGGGGAGGTCAAGGTGTCCCTTGACCACCCAGGCCTCTGTTTTAGGCCCACAGTGCACCTTTTCAAACAAACAAACAAAAATAAAATAAAATAAAATAAAATAAAACTCAGACATACAGGGGGGTCGGCCGACTTCTACTTACCTCTGGAGGCCTTTGCTTTTCACCTGGGCATCTTTTACAAAAAAGGTTATTAAGAAGAGGGATGGTAAAGACAAAATAATGTCACATATTAAATTGTGTAGAGTCAATGAATATGTTAAAAGGTCCCTACATAATAGTAAAAGGAGGAGAAAAACAGCTCATATGAATGTGTGGAACAAGTGGATCAGTAGCAGTCCCAATTGACATGCACAAATAACTCAGGTCCTTCCCACGTCGCAGGATGCACCACTGGAGGGTTGGGGGTGTAGGCCCAGTGAGTCGCTGCTTGGATGGCCACTGTCACTCTCCACGATCCGAATGCAGCGTTCAGGCAGCCAGCGGGCATCATTTTCTCCTTGTGAAAAAACACATACATGCCCTCGACCCCAGTTTAGAACAGGATCGGGTCCATGCCAAGCACCAGTTAGGGGATCCTTCCACTTTACTAAGGCAAAAGCACGCTGCTCTCTTTTTTCCCAGAATCGCTGAGCAGCAGATAAATTATTTGAATCCAAATTCAAAAAATTTAAAACAAATAAAGCATGATTAAGTATATTCACAGGTGTAGTGGGATACGACTCTCCTTTCTGTATTTTAGCAATTTGATGTTTTAATAATCCATTAGCTCTCTCCACGATACCCTAATCCTTGTCTCTGTGAGTGAGACTGGGGTTGGAGAGGCTCTGGCTCCCCTGTGCTGCTTGGCCTAGTCCCCTAAAGGGGAGGAGGCCTTGATCAAGTAACTGCTTAGTGACCGCAGCACTAGGACTAAACATATACACTTCCATTTTTTCCATGATATCACGACCCCATAAATTAATTGGCAGATGATCCAGGACAAATGGCTGAAAATGACCAGAGTGCCCTTCCTCATCTCTCCAAGTAAGAATCGCACTGCTCTGCTGTGGGTCAGTTGCATACCCCATCCCCTGTAGGGAAGTCATAGAGGTTGTCAGGGGCCATTGGGCTGGCCAATGTTTTTTAGATATCACAGACACATCTGCTCCAGTGTCTAATAGTCCTTTAAAGGGCTTTTCTTGTATAAATATAGTCATCTCGGGCCTCTCTTGTTTTCTGCTTTGTACCCAATAGATATCAGAAGATCTAAATCCTCTCTGTCCACATGGGGAATTAGCAGTCTTCCTGGGAGGTAAAGGCACAAGTATTAGTTGTGCTAATTTTTGACCGGCTGGGATCGATACCACGTGTTTCGGGGCAGAGGCCATAACTTTGATTTCTCCAGTAAAATCCTGGTCAATTTTGCCAGGTGTAATCTGTATCCCTTTAAGGGCTGAGCTACTTCGCCCTAACAGCAATCCAGCCACTCCCAGGGGAAGGGGGCCGAAGACCCCCGTGGGGAGAGCATGTGTCCCCATCTCTGGGGTCAATACTGAGCAGGTGGAGGAACAGAGGTCCAATCCTGCACTGCCTGGGGTGGCATGGAGGAGGCTGGAGACTGATCTTGGGGGGTTGTTAGAAGATGCACTTGTGGCCGAGAAGAGGGAGGGACTGCCCCATGGTTTTGCGGGGCCAGGGGCTGGCCCCTTCTCCAGTTTCCCAAAAAATGGGCGGCCATTGCGATTTGTTGCTGACTTGCAATCTTTAGCCCAGTTCTTCCCTTTACCACAGCGTGGACATGTGCCAGGTGATTTTTCTCTCTTTTGCCTGGCCTGGCGTGGGCATTGCGTCATCCAATGTCCTATTTGTCCACAAGAAAAGCAACGCCCTGGGGGTCTAGCATCCCGAGAATGCCGCTGACCTCTATATTTTAGAAACTCAGTAACAGTCTTTCCTTGAGGAGCGGTGGCTAAGGTAAGGCCTTGTGCATGGGAGGGTCCAATATCAGCACACAGTGAAATAAAGTCCGTGAATTCTCCCTTATTCCTATGGGGTCTGATAGCCGCCTGACAGGCGGCGTTGGCATTTTCATAGGCTATGTGTCTAACTATAATCCTCCTTGCGTTCTCATCTTGTACTAGGCGGTCTGCAGTCTCCATTAATCGAGACAAAAATTCTAGATAAGGTTCATTCGGTCCCTGTTTAACTTCTACTAGATTTTTTGTATGTTTGCAATTGCGTAACCTTTTCCAAGCCTCTCTCGCCGCAGCATTTATTTGCAAATAGGCCTCCTTTGCATAACCCAATTGATCTTCGTTGTTTTTATAGGTTCCCTCTCCTAACAACTGATCAACAGTGTAAGGCAGGTTCTTAGACCTATTTGTTTCAATTTTAGCCCGACACTGTGCAGTGAACTCTGTCTCCCATAATAAGTACTCTCCTGCACTAAGGCATGCTCTGGCAAGCCGCTTCCAGTCATTTGGGCATGCAATACCAGCACACACGGCCTCCAATATTACTTGAGTAAAAGGGGCAGTTGGCCCATATTGGGAGCAGGCACTCTTTAAATCCTGTAACAGTTTAACAGGAACAGGTTGATGATATACTTGTTCATCATGATCAACTAAACTAGGGAAGCATCGAGGCCCTGAAATATCTTCCCTCTCTCTAGCAGCCTGAGTCAGGTTTAATTGCGATGCACTGTGCCTGGTTGTAGGGCCTGTTAAAAGGGACTTGTTGCTAGGGCCTTTAGGCTTGCCTAAAGGTTGAAAAAGGGATTGAGGCTGTAAGGCTGCAGCCGGTGGCGGTGGGTGTGAGGGGTAAGGTTTAGAATCAGACACCATAGTGGCCTGAGGGTCATCTTTCTTTCCTACTTCTGGGGGGCTCTCTGCTCCATCCCCATTTTTGATAGAAAATGTAGCATTTCTTCTAACTTCTTCTCTATCGTAGCCATCCGGCCCTCCATTGACTCATCATAATTTTCCTCCTTGATATTCAAACCTGAATTCTGATACTCAATATCTACTGGTTGTTGTTCCCTTTTCAAGATCTCACTTAGACTCTCTTGGGCTGCGGCATATGGCTCAGCCTTAGGGTTTTCAGAAGGGTCCTTTAATTCATAAAGTTCCCTTAATTCAAGATTAAGTTCAGCATTCTCATGTTGAGGATCTATGCATTCACTTACTAAATTCCATACATCAATAGCCTCTACTGGGGTCTTTTCGGGGCCATATACATTATAATATTCTTGAATTCTTTTTCCTATCCGCTGCCAGGTTTTTTGGAATTCCTCCTCTATAAACCTTGGGCATGCCTCCTCGACAAAATGTAGGAAGTTCTGAAGCACCCCTTTTTCCACCCACGTTCCGTGGGCTTCAAGTAGGCCTGTTAAGATCGTTAGAAATAACCTATGGCTATTAACTTGACCCATAATTTTTACTCCTGACTATACACTCTCTTAAGATCCTCTCTTAATAGTCCTACGATGTGTTACTCACCACAGGGAGGGGTATTTCACCTTCGTCCCAGATTTTCAGGGTCCCTGTTCGGGCGCCAGATGCCGGGGCCAACCGGCAGCAAACCAGGGTTCGCAAATTGGGATTCCTGAAATAGGGGGCAAGGACTAGGAAAAAATAGAAGAGAGACAAACAGATGGGGTTCAGGAGGGCTACAGCCCAAATCAGGAACCACAGCTTAAGAAGCCTGTAGCCCAAGACCATAGCCCCGTTTATTTCCAGTTCTCAAACTTAAATACACTTCTTTAAACTAGGGAACTGCCAGGGGCTACATTCGTACAAACAGTATCAAGTCTGAAATAGGTTGAATGAGAAGCTATCAAGTCCCAAACAGGTTAAATGAGAAGCTATTGACACAGCCCAAAATCATGATAAGAGCTTACTTCCTTGTGTATACAATTGTGCGGGTCCAAGGTCACTGACCCCACAGTCACGGTGACTGACCCCACAGTCAGTCCCCAACAGCTATCAAAGAAAATAAAATACCTAGGAATTAACTTAGAATGTAAAGCACCTTTTTGATGGAACTATAAACCCTGGAGAAGGAAATTAACGCAGAACTGAGGAAATGCAAAAATCTATGCTCCTGCTTTGGAAGAAGTAATATTGTAAAAATGGCAATCTTGATAAGGACTATCTACAAATTCAGTGCCATATTCATCAATATCCCAATGTTATTCTTTAAAGAAACAGAAGAGGAAATCCAAAATTTCACTTGGAATAATAAAAGACCCCTTATAGTCTGTCTTCTTGCATGATACATAATGTTTAATCTCACCTTCTCCACCAAAATCTCACCTTTCTCATTGAGACATAGGTGGCCCTGTTTACTAGCAGCAAAGGCTCAAACGCGCAGTTTCAGGTGTCACCACTGCCTCTGTTACTGGGTAGATCCAACTCTGTCATCGATTCTGAGGTCTGTTCTGGAAGTCTTGGTCACAAGTTGTTCTGTGGCATCTGCTGCCAGCCTGTACCTATTTGCTTCCTTTTCCTCCAGCAGCCTACAACAGGGAATGAAGTTCAGGCGCTGATGCTCTCCTTCATATGCAGGGCAGGATGAGCCCAACCCTCCCTCATCTTCCTCTTCCAATTTTTGGGAAAAAATGTGCTGGCATAAGTCCTCAGGTGTGGGGCATGGCTGATCCACACTTTTAATCCAGGCTGGTCAGGAGGCTGAGATCTGAGTATGGAAGTTCCAAGTCACTTAGAACAGGAAAGTCTGATAGATTCTTACTACCAAAAATAAAAACAGCTGGGAATGGAGTTTCGGCTCAAGTGGTAAAGGGCTAGTCTTGAGTACAAATGCTTAGTGCCCAGGCCCTGAGTTCAGGCTCCAGCACTGCCAACAACTTCACTTCAGTGAGATTTTAGCTTTATCCATGTAGGCACATCTCACTGGAATCTTCGTTGGTAGAGATAATCTTCATAATTTTGTCTCAAGGTAAAGGTCCTCCTGGGGTAGTACACAAAAGGTGTCATGGAGAGAGGAGCCCCACTTGCTCCAGGTTTGATGATGGCATAGGTCAAGCCAGCATGGAGTTGGCACATCAGTCTTTTTCCTAGCACCACCTACCAGTGAATGTCAAATGACATTGATTGCTGTGGGATTGTGTGACTGAAGTGCCCCATTAAGGGCCGTGTTAGCACATCCAAACTTGGATACCAGGAATGCTGAAATCTCAAAGCTAAGATTTCTGTTGGCTACAGAAATGCTGGTGTGTCTGTTATTCACTAAAAGTTCAGGTGCAAAGATTCTGAAGCTTGATGCCATGTGTTTATTCCATTTAGTAAAATTATTTTAATGCACTGTATAAGTTAAAACATTTGATAAGAGTCAGGGGTAGTGAAAACATTGTTCTTGAATTCAGGTGTTTGGCAGGGTAATGGGGGGGTGTTGGTGGCTGGGACTATGAAGCTGGAGCTGCTATCAAACCATGGATCATGTTCCTCTTTGTCTGGGAGAAATGACTCCAAAGATGAAATTTGAATGGTGAGGAAAAGATGATGATGTACTCAGGAAATTTCTCCTAAACAAATGCTCATGTGGAAGTGGGATGGGGGCTGGGCATATCTGAGGAAGAGCTTAAGGGGGCTTCTCATGGCGTCGAGAAAGTTCCTTGCGACTTCAGGCATGCAGCAGGGTGTTTTAGATGTCCATTGTGAGATGGATGGAATAAGATTGGAGACAAGATGAATGCTGGGATCCTGCAATGCTCTTGCATGAGTGGCTGGTGGCTCACCTGAAAGAACTAATTATGTCTAAAAAAGAAATCCTGAATTTGTTTTGATTAGATAATACCTGTAATCCGAGGCATATTCAGGATCCTGATCTTAGTATTGTGGTTTAAAACCAACCCAGCAAAGGGAAAAATGCATGAGACTCTTACTCCCAGTTTAGAACAAGAACAAAGATTGAAGTAGAGCTGTGGCTCAAGAGCTAGAGTGCTACCTTGAGCAAAGAAAGCTAAGAAAAAGCTCCAGGTCTTGAGTTCAAGGCCAGGAATGAAAGAAGGAAGGTAAAAAAGGGAAGTATGTGAGGAAGGGAAATATATAAATGAAAGAGAGAAGGAACTAGAAATTTAGAACTAGAGAATATTTAAAAGTCATCAGTCCTTCTAAGAAAAGTGTTGGAGTATGGGTTCTATATGTGGTGAACTGAAAGCCCAGCAGTGACTTGTTAACCAAAGAGTCACCATGATGAGCAAAGGATAGAAATCTGCATGAGCCTCTTAGCGGATGGAGTCACAGAATAGAACCTCAGCTCCCATCCCATAGTTAGAAGTATATAGAGATGGGAAAGTTGGCATCACCTTGATGTCATTTTGTCCATGGAGACTGGAAGCCATGGCTCTGTGAAAGCACAATGTTCTGCTTACTGAGCTGAGAGGCTGAGGAGAGCCAAGTCCTGGCCATGAAGAAATCAGGGTGGCAGCAGAGCAACTCTGCTGCAGTGTGTGCCTGCTTGGCTGTTCTTATTCTGTGATGGATCAGGCCGGAGCGGGTGATAGTAATTGTTTTGTCGTCACAAGCCCTTCACCAAGAGCTTCCTCTGGGATCCTCATAAGCTACAGGGTGGCTGGTGGTGGGATGTGTGTGGGGTGGAAGTGACAGAGGGATGGATGCATGGCAAGGTGGGTGAAGAGATGAGAGAAATGATGAGAGCCCAGTTCATTGGTTTCCAAGGTTAATGGGTGGGAGGTAGAGAGGCATGATGGAGGAAAGATGGTGACAGAGTGAGGCCATCTGTAGTGCCAGCCTGGCCATCATCTGAAGCCCATAGGCAGCTTCCTGATCCCTCACTTTGTCCTGCTCCTTGTGGAGGGAATGTCACGTGTACCCAGAGCTAGGGGTGGGGCAATGTTAGTAGCACCTGGAGAACCATTTGCCTCTACCTGGGTGAGGGGTGGTTCTGGCTCCCATGCTGGGTGGCCTGATAGCTATGGAACAGATCTCTCCTTAGCTACCACAGTCAGTGGCTGCTCTCCATCTAGGGTTAGGGCACCTGCTCAGCCATCAGGACACCCCATGCCAGGACAGAGGCCTACAATTCAGATGGCGGCACAGGGGTGAAGATGATCTCACCGTAGCCCTAGTTACATGGCTGTCCCTGCATGCAGGACTGGATGAGCTGGGTGAAGATGTTCTCTGTGTTTTTCCACAGCCTATCCCGGCCTCTTCTTGTGTCTGATTAGACCAAGAGAGTACCAGGTTCCCTCTCATAGTCCTGGTTCTTTTTCTTTTACAGTCATGAGGCTTGAACTGAGGTCCTGGGTACTGTCCCTGAGATCTTTTGCTCAAGGTTGATCCTCTACCATTTGAACCATAGTGCCATTTCCAGCTTTTCCTTTTCATGTGGATCTCTGATATTTCCAGTGCTGTGCCTGCAGGGAGGCAATCACCCCACAGACAGAGCCACCTCTGCCGTGACTGTGACTGCCTACAACCCTCACACCCACTCCTTGCACACCCCTCGACTCCAGTTTCAGCTCCTCTTGGACTGGGTGTCCAGCCTACCCCTTCCTACACTCACAAAGGGTCTACAGTTGTCTTCCCAGGGTCCTTTCTTCTGCCAGCCAGATACAGACTGTGCACATCTTGACCATCACAGAGCTCAAAGCCAAAGGCTGAGATGCACAACGGGGTGACCCAGTAGCTGCACAGGGCCCATGGATCATCCTGTGCATCCCCCAGCCTGTGACTTCCCCCACCCCGTTGGCAGGGAAGCTCCATGCCCACATCCTGATCCCTGGTCCCCTCCAATTCCATTCTCCCTTGGATTTTGCAGACTGTCTACCATCAGGATCTAAAATTCTATTCATCACTTTATGTCCTTATCACTGATTTGCTACTTTGGCAGGATCTCCCCGTGCCTGGAGAGTGGGCATGTCATGCACTCTCTGTGGAGAAGTTGCCCCAGGAGAAGAATTATGCACTTCATGTGAGTGTTGGACAGGGCAGGAGGGCTCCCTAGGATCAGAAGCCACAGGAGGGGTGCAGATGGGGAAATGCTAGGGGCCCCAGGGGACAGTGGGAGTTAGGGCACACTTGATTCCTTCTGCAGGGTTGACACCGCTTCACAAACCCAACAGAATGAGGTTCACATTACAGATGTCAGAGACAGTGCAGATTGCCAATGGGCGCAGGGGTCACTGTCACCCCCAGATGCTGGCTGCATGCTGGGATGTACGCAGAGATGTTTTCAAGATCAGATAATGATTATGTTGCAGGGTGTAACCATTCTTTTCAGATGGCTGTCTACCTCTCTTGAGCTTCATCTCCATCTTTGGCTTTTTCTTGGCAGTTAACTGGAAATGAGAGTTTCATGGACTTTCCTTTCTGGACTGGCTTCAAACAGAAGCTATGCACAGTTTTCAAACCATACCCTACTGAAGAAGGGAAGCTTGATCTGGTGCTTAACTGGGTTGCACTTTGGCTCCGTTTGCTATGCCTCACAGGAGGGGGCTCATCATTTGTAGACTAAGATCTCATGACCTTCAAAGCCAAATGCTACCTGAAAGTTCAGGGTCCCAGCCTATGTGTTGGGCCTGGGTGAATACATTCTCTGTTATGCTGGGTCATCAACCCATGTTTTAAGCTGGAAGTAGGCAGTGCCACAGTTGATAAGAACATCTGCCAGAGATTGTCACCTCATGAAAGCAGATTCTAAATTTGTATTCCATTTCCTGTGGTGGAGAAATCCCCTCCAAGTTAGACAGGCTCACATCCACTTGCAGGTCACACTCCTAATGCACCCTTGAGTGTCCTCATGGTATTGGGATCTAAGTTTGTAGGGAATGCTGGTTTAGTCCATGAATTAGCTGGACAAGTGATGACAAACGTGTTGTGGATTAATATAAGAACAATTTAAGAAGCCCTGGAGGAGCATCAACCTGACCCTCTGTGGTGCTATAAATCTGATAGGATGTTCCAGACTGAGAAACAATCACATGGCTTTGTGTTTGGCATCCAGAAAAGTGAGTGCATGTCTTAGCTGTCAGCCAATACAGAGGAGGACATGAATAAGTGGGTGGAGAGCATCTGTCAGACCCCTGTCTGGGAGCAGGTGGAGAAAACATAGGAAGGTAGATACCATGGCTGTGGTGGGGCCAAAAAAATGGGTAAAAGAGGCAAAGGAACCAGGTACTGGTAGCTCAAGTCTTTCATCCTAGCTACTCAGGAGTTTGAGATCTGAGGATCACAATTCAAAGCCAGCCCAGGACAGAAACTCCATGAGTCTCTTATCTGCAATAAACTACTGAATGCAAGAAGCTCAAGCTCAGTGACAGCATCCAGGCCTAGCGTTCAAAACCCAGGACTGGCAGAAAAAAGTATCAAAGGACAAGAAGCTGGCCAAAAGTTAGAGGGACTTTATCTTGACAAACAATACAATGGTAAGTTGCACTCAGAAGACTTGCACAAAATCTGGAAATGCCTGAGACCTATCTATGTATGTTTCCTGTTTGTCTAAATACATATATTTATGCATTTATATATTAGTATAGAGAGACAGATCAATACATATGACTATACATATATACATAGCCAGACACTTATGGGTGGGTGGTATACTGTGTGAGAGTTTGTGTTTGTCTTTTGTGGATGGTTATCTCTGTTTAAGAAAGATAGAAAATATGTAAATATCTTTAAAAATCTTGATAAAATATAGAGAGTCATAAGCTCTTGGGGGAATCTGAAATGACAAGATTACTCACAGGCACGTATATCCTTATGGATTCCTCAGCAAGTTTTAATTTTTTTCATTATTTTCTTTCTTTTTTTGAACCAGTGCTAAGGATTTCTCTCAGGGACCAGGTGCTGCCAATTACTAATTTTCTCATGGCTGGTACAAGAGGAACTGAGCCACAGTTCCACTTTTGCCTTATTTATTCGTGCTTAACTGAAGATAAAGATTTCTAACAGTGACTTTCTCTCAGGGGCTGGATTCTAACGAGGATCCCCAGATCTCCGCCTTCTCTATAGCTACAATTAACAATATGAGAACCCAGCACAGGGCAAGAAATTGAGTGAATCTCTCAACTCCAATTAGCTATAATAAGCTAGAAGTGAAAGACCAATACCTTTGAGGAAAAGATGCTGAGGGTTATCACACAGGCCCTATGAGTAAGCCCTAAACCCTGTACACATGTGTGCATGCACACATTGGCAGATACACACACAGACATGCACACACACAATATCTCAGGCAATATTGTATTTTGAATTAATATCCAAAGATTGGACAACAGGATAGCAAGTAATAAAATCTGTTTTTCTTGTCTACATTGAGGGAAAGGGATAAGTCACAAGATGCAGAAGCGAAGAATTCAGAGGCAAATGCTGTGAGTGAATAACTTGTAAAAAGCACATTTCTTTTCATTTCTTCTCTTTTCTTTTGTTTTTTCTGCCATTCCTGGGGCTTGAACTCAGGGCCTGAGCACTCCCCTTGGCTTTTCCCAAGTCTAGCCCTCTGCCACTTGAGCCACATTGCCATATGGATTTTTATATCTGTGTGATATTAAGGACTCAAACCTAGATCTTCATGGATGCTAGGCAAGCACTCTACCACTGCGCCAAACTCTAAACCCCGATAAAGTATTTATAAATAGTCATCATCATCATATCAAAATATCCTTTCTCCTACAAAGAATGAACACTTATCTATGTCTGTAAGACTTTTTTTATGTCACCAATACTTCTGTGATTTTCCCACTTGCATTTTTACAGATGACAGCACAGATATTCATCAGGAAGAAAAATAGATTAGGATACAGAAACCTAACAACGTCCTAGTAGATTGAGTGAAAAATATGTGCAAGATGGCCTGGGTGTTTCATCTATTTGTAGAGTGCTTGGCTACCACACAAAAAGACTGATGGAGACAGAGAATCATCACTGCACTCCAGAAAGCATGGGCCTTCTGTAGAAATTACCAAACAGGTTTAGAGTCCTGTGGATATACCTTTTGCTCTGAACCCCATGTGTGACACAGTTGAACCTGCAGATACTATGGAGGAAGAAAAAGAGCAGCCAGATTTCCTTCCGTTTCCTTTCACACTCCACCCAGAGTCAGTCCATCTGAGTCAGAGTAACACTCCACTTATTGTGCAAGCTGAAGGGGCACAGGCTGGGCTCATGGAAAATGTCCCCATGGGAAGCAGCAAGTGTACTCTCAATACTGGATTCATTGGAGGAAAATGAATCCATCCTCACAGAATATCCAGACCCATCCATCTCACTAAAAGAGACTCAATCTCCATTCGACAAACCAGAATCCATCCCCCTCTTAACTCAGGAAGGACATTCTGTTTCTCATGAGGAAGGAGACCCTTCTGAGGACTCTGAAGTAGAATTACTGTCTGAAGGCAACTTGGAGGCCAGTCTGGATTTAGAGCTTCCCTGTCCCCTTCCTAAAAAGACCTCTCTTTACCTTGCTCTCATGATTCTTCTCAAGTATTCATTGTATTTACTTTGCTAACTATTAAACTCTCATTGTTAATATTATGGTGTGCAGTTCTTCAGTCCTTATTATACTGTGTTTTATTTTCCACTTATAATGTGAGACCTCAGACACATAGGTCCTGGGTGGGCCAAAAACCAGACAGGTCTGGTCCCATAGAAGTCAACCTTACTGGATATACAGGGAACTATGGAATGCATGGAATCACCAGGAATCCAGGCCAGGCCTCCATGGAAAGACAAGTCAGCTACCAAAGCTTAAGGACAGAGCAGATGCCTGGAAATGTGTTTTGTCAATCGGGAGAAGTGCCAGAGTAACTGTAATATTATGTGGGACTCTGTTCTGTGAGTTCAAGTCTGTTTATATATCCATTGTGCTTTGTACAAATATTTAAGAAAATTAAAACTCCACAATAGCATCAAAAATCTACTTTGGCTTTGAATGTGGCCTAGTTGTAGAGTGCTCGCCTAGTATACAAGAAGACCTTGATTCAATTCCTCGGCACTGCATACACAGAAAAACAGATGGGGCACTGTGGCTCAGGTGTCATAGTGCCACCCTTGAACAAATGTGGCCAAGGACAGTTCCTGGTCCCTCAGTTCAAGCCCTAGGACTAGCCAAACAAGAAATCATACCATTTTCCACACATTTGGAAATAAATCTGTTTTATCTAACCCTACTTCTTTTTTGCCAGTCCAGGGTGTGTGCCACCAAGCCAAACTACTGGCCCCCAACCTTACTATTTTGAATCATTTAATTTTTTTACATAATCATATTTCATGCTGTCTGTATTAATGCCATAAACAGTATGCTTAGTGTAATAATGTTAAAGTAAAACATAAGAAATTAATAACCAAAATTCCTTTTTTATTAATTTTATAGCATTACTACAATTTTAGGAGAAAAATTACCTAGAATTTTTATTTTAGAGTTGAAGTAATCCATTTTGATAAATATATCAATCTACATCATTTATTTGAACACATTTTAAACTATTTTTTCAAGAATGAAAATACATATATATTTGTTGTAAATGAAATTTATGACTTGGGAGGAAGGGAAAGAGAACAGGTGGGAGGGGGTAACAGTGTTTACAAGAAATGTACTCATTACATATGTAACAGCAATCTCTTTGTATATCACCTTGACAACAAATTTTTTGAAAAGTACAATAAGTTTAAATGTCTACTTTAGGCAGAATTTTTTTTTGCCAGTACTGTGCTTAGTCTCAGGACCTGAGCACGATGTTGTTTTTGTTTTTGTTTATTCTTAAGGCACAAATTCTATCACATGTGCCACAGCACCACTTTTATCTTTTTTTATCTATGTTGTGCTGAGGAATTGAACTTGGGTCTTCATTCATGCTCGGCAAGAACTCTTCCACTAGGCTTAACTTATGGCCCCAGTGGGAAGGAAGTTTTCCATAAAATATATAGGAAATATGTACACTAAGGAAAAGCCATCAAAAAGAGAAGAAAAATTATATACTTAGATAACGACATGCCAGTATTATGGCAGATCTCTGTAATTCTAGCTTCAATAGTGGCCTATTTGGACCGGGAGTTGGCTGGCTGAAGTAAAGTGCTATCCTTGAGCAAGCCCTAGGACAGTGCTCTGGCCATGAGTTGAAGCCATAGGACATGCAAAAAATAATAATTTAATGCCCGTGAATGGTGGCTCACCCTGGTATCCCTAGCTACCCTGGAGGATCGAGGTTCAAAGACGGTCCATGCATAAACATCTGTGAGAATCTTATTTCCAAATAATCCAGAAAATTCAAAATGACAATGTGCCTCAAGTGGTAGAGCTCTTGCCTTGAGCTGAAGAGCTTAAGGTAAACATCCAGGCCCAGAGTTCAAGCCCCATGAGTGAAAAAAAGAAAAAGAAAAAGAAAGCCCTTATCTAAGGCTGGAGTGCACACTAGTGGTAGTTTGCTTGCCTAGTATGCACAAAGCCCTGTGTTCAATTACTCTGTACGACTTACACCAAAAAAAAAAAGCTGGAAATGATCTCAGAAGTTTGGGTTCTGAGAATCACAGTTCAAAGCCAGGCCAGACACTAAAGCCATGAAACTGTTACTTCCACTTAAGCACCAGAAAACCAGAAGTGACACTGTGGCTCAAGGTGTTGAAGGTTGTAGCCTTGAGCTGAAGAGCCCAGGGACACTGCTCAGGTGCACAATTAAAGTCTTACAACCAAATGAGAGAGAGAGAGAGAGAGGGAGAGAGAGAGAGAGAGAGAGAGAGAGAGAGAGAGAGAGAGAGAGAGAGAGAGAGAGAGACTGAGAGAGAGAGACAGAGACACAGAGAGAAAGAGTGACAGAGAGAGAGACAGACAGAGAGACAGGCAGACAGACAGAGACAGACAGACAGAGACAGAGACAGAGACATCAAACAGTCAGGCACTGCTGGCTGAACCGTGTAATTCTAGCTACTATGGAGGCCGAGATTGGAGGATCTTGGTTCAAAACCCAAAGCCAGCCTGGACAAATATGTTTGTGAGACTTACATCACCAATTAACTACAAGAAACCAAAAATGGAGCTGTAGAGGAAGAGCGCTAGCCTTGAGCTGAAGAGCTCAGGGACAGTGTCCAGGCCCAAAGTCCAAGCACCATGACGAATCAATAATAAAAAAAGAAGATAGCTAATAGTAATGACATGACATTTGAAATATGATGTAAAATTCAATGTTAATAAATTTTTTTTAAAAAAAGAGGCTAGAGGTAAATACCACTAATGTACTTGCTCTAAGTGGTACAGAAATTTTCTTAATGAATCAAGGGGTTTTATTACATCTCTATGCAATTATATTAGTTCTGAGTGTTCTACACTCAATGCTACTTCTGGAAAGATGATATAGCTGACTGTGTAGATGGTATGAAGACATACTGGCCTAAACATAGAATAAAGCAGTGGTAAGTGGCTGTTAGCTGTCCAGATTCTACTGGAATATGTGGAATGAATTTATTAAGCACAATGCAGGCTCTTAGTCAGATCAGGATCAAGATTATGTGGTTCCATGAGATGAATGAGGAAAGATCAGAAAAATCTACTAAGATATCCAGATATACTTTTGAAACTAAGGTATCTGGACTCCTTTTTTTTTCTTTCTTGGTGGGGAGCTTGAACTTTGGACCTGGGCAAGGTCTCTTAGTTCTTTTTCCTCAAGGCTAATGCTGTACCAGTTTTAGCCACAACTCCACTTAATTTTTGGGTGGATAAGTGGAGAGAAGAATCTTACAGTTTTTTTTGTTTTCGTTTTTTTGCTTGCAACGGCTTTGAATCACCTTCTCCCTGGCTAGTAGAATGACAATTATGACCATCCAGCGCCTGCCTAGTAATTTTTTGAAAATTGGACTTTCTTCCAAATCACGTAACTGGTTCCTAGCAAAGTTTTGAAGCTTGACTTAAATGTGACAGATTTTTGTCACTTGGAGAAACTCTGTGCTGAACGTTAGAAATCTACCAGCTGAGTCACAGTGGCACTTCCAGTTTTTGTTTATGTGGTGCTGAGGAATGGAATCCAGGGTTTC
Organism: Megascapheus bottae; assembly: GCF_031878675.1. Taxonomy (NCBI): domain Eukaryota; kingdom Metazoa; phylum Chordata; class Mammalia; order Rodentia; family Geomyidae; genus Megascapheus; species Megascapheus bottae. Next base: position 3,156,856 of record NW_028327641.1, on the reverse strand, counting down.
ATACATGCTAGGCAAGCTACATTTTCAGCCCAAGGTTTTATGTTTTGTTTTTTCAGTGTTGTTGCTTCTAAGGTACTGTATGATGTTCTTTCATTTTCTTTGCTTTTTACCTCTTTTCTCCTTTTTCCCTGTAGTGTTATTCTCTGTAGTCACTGTGTTAAATTCAGGTACCCTGTGTCTTGTACATAGGTTTATGTGATTTGGGGAATGGAGAGGGTATAATAAAATGGTAAAATAAAAAACCAAAGGAAAAAGGGTGAACCAATTGAACAGTGATACTTGGAAGACACTAAACGGAAATGAACTGAACAATCTGGGTGGAGAGGGGGCTGAGGGTAGGAAAACAGAGAAAAATGAGGGAGGGGATAACAATTTTCTTAAGAAATGTGTTCATTACTTATGTAACCGTATGCCAACTATATATTGACTTAACAAAAAAATTAACTTAAAAAATAATTTAGCCGGGTATGATGGCTCACACTTGTAAATGTAGCTACTCAAGAGGCTGGGATCCAAGGATAGAAGTTCAAAATCAGCCTGGGCACTGAAGTCCATGTGACTCTTATCTCCAATTAACCACCAGAAACCCAGAAGTGGCCCTATGGCTCAAGGGATAGGGCAGTACTCTTGAGTTGAAAAGCTCAGTGACAAGACCCAGGTGCAGAATTGCAGTCCCATGACTTGAATGATGAATGATACTAGCCAGGCTCTGTGTGCTCACACTTGGAATCCTATCTACACAGAATCAGGTTTGAATCCAGCCCAAACAAATTGCATGATATTCTGATTTACAGTTCATTACCAAAAATCTGGAAGTGGAGCTGTGGATCAAGTGGTAGAACACTAGCCTGAAGCAAAAAAAAAACATTTAAGGACAGTTCCCAGGCCCTGGGTTCAAGTCCCAGGACTTGCATAAAACAAACAAAATGTAACGCTGAGTCCTCCATCATTTGGTGTTACAGTTCAATATTCTTGATATGCGTCTTAGAAATTAAGTCCCTAGCAAATACTCTCCCCTGAAGTTCTGCTTCATAGCTGATTCATAGAATTTCAGCATCATTACTATCACTTTCCAGTTAGCATAGCAGTCGACTACTGAAAATTTGAACAAAACTTTTGAGTAATCCTAATAAATCTGTGTATCATCTGCACACACATCTAATCAGCAGCAGGTATGTTCTACTATTATCTAAATGTATTTAATCCCTTCTTGAGTTAATGAGCCTTAAAGAGTAAAACATATGAAATAGTTATGAAACTAACAGTCACCATTCTTCTACCTAATATTGTAATATAAGTTTATAAATGCAAGGGCTATTCTGAAATGTGCAGAAGATAGCTTCTAATTATAATATTCTCATGAAGTATAGTTTTTAAGAAACATGTTGCTTGCTTTGGGAAAGCAAAGGCAAGGAAAAATGATATAGGTAAGTTCCCTATTTATCAGAAGGAAAATACTATTGGGTTTAGATCAACTTCATATATTCCGTGCTGATGAAACAAATATTTGCAATTCCCGAGGCCAATCACTTCATTTTGATGCACAATCAGCCAGCTTAGATCAATCTTCCAAAAAAGGAAAGGAACAAAGGAGAAGCAATTAAGGTTTCCAAAATGACCCAGGTGGTGGTGGCAGCTCACACTTGTAATTCTGTCTACTCAAGTCCTGAAATCCAAGGATCTGGATTAAGTCTGTCTGGGATTGAAATATTCCTGTCTGAAACATCATCTCTGTTATGACTGCCCAGCTGATATAGTCTTCCCAACAGGTTCCAAACACCAAAGTCCATTTCCTATCTTAAATACTAGCAAACGTACTCACACATTATTACCTCTTTAGGAGATAGTTGAAACATGTACCAGAAACATTTCCCTGGCTTCAGAGTGGAAGTGGAAATATATACTCACTAGAAGCCCATCTAGTAAATTGCAGTCAATCATCTTTCCTCACATCTTGTTAGTTAAATTGAACAATGAGTGTTTGGATCAGAGGCGATGTGTATGAGCATATAGCTTGTAAAATTGCTGTAATCATAGCTACTCAAGATAAGCTGAGACCTGAGGATTCCAGTTCAAAATCAGCCATGCAATAAATTCCATAAGATTTTTACCTCTAATTAACCAGCAAAAAACAGAGCGTTGAATTGTGCTTAAAATGCCACAGGCCTAAGCTTTGCATAAAAGTGCTAAGGGGTAGCATTCAGGATCCCACTCTCTCCACTCCACAGAGACATCAAACAGTAAGGAACTGCTGGCTGAAACGTGTAATTCTAGCTACTATGGAGGCTGAGATTGGAGGATCTTGGTTCAAAAGCCAAAGACAGCCTGGACACATATGTTTGTGAGACTTACATCACCAATTAACTACCAGAAACCAAAAATGGACCTGTAGAGGAGGAGCGTTAGCCTTGAGCTGAAGAGCTCAGGGACAGTGTCCAGGCCCAAAGTCCAAGCACTATGACGAATCAATACTAAAAAAAAGAAGATAGCTAATAGTAATGATGAATAATTTTGGGCTGGGAGTTTGGCCTAGTGGTAGAGTGCTTGCCTAGCATGCACGAAGACCTGGGTTCAATTCCTCAATACCTCATACATAGAAAAATGCTGGAAGTGGTGCTGAGGCTGAAGTGGTAGAGCCCTAGCCTTGAGAAAATATAAGGACAGTGCTCAGTCCCTGAGTTCAAGCCCAGGACTGGCCAAATCAAAAGTAGTAGAGCACTGGCATTGAACTGAAGATCTGAGGAACAGCCCAGGCACAGAGTTCAAGCACCGCAAACAACAACAACAAAATCTATGAAATGGCAGTGGTGGTTTTAAGCTAAGCAAAAATAGAGTAGAAACTGGTAAAATACATATTTGTGTGTAAGCAAAATAGCCAGACTTATGCATTAGAACAGGATAGCAACTTGAAAAAAAATTGTGTTTTCCATCTCACTAGGTCCTGTCTCTTAATTTATTCAAGTAAGTAAAATGCTGGGTTTTATAATCATTGCTCTGAATATTAGAAAATCAGAATATCTCTCATTAACCAACAAAGACCAGGAACAGGGGCTTCGTTCAAATGGCAGAGTATCAGGCAAGAGAAGAAAAAATTGAAGTAAGAATTTGAAGTTCTTGATCCAGAACCTGCATAGTAACAGAGCAGCAGCCTGGTGATGGTACCTCACACCTATAATCTTAGCTAGTCAGGAGGCTAAGATCTGAAAATCAAAGTTTAAAGCCAGCCAAAGTACCCAGTTAACTGCCAGAAAAACCAGAAGTGGCACTGTGACTCACAGATTAAAGCACTAGCCTTGAGCTGAAGAGCTCAGGGACAGTGCCCAGGCCCAGAGTTCAAGCCTCACAATTGACAAAATCAAACAAGCAAACAAAACTCACAAAGAAGCCTGCAGACCACAGTGGTTCTGCTGAGTCTCTTCTCTATGGGGATCAGGAAACATTTCACTTTTTCTGTCTCTTCCCATCTCAACATTCATACTAAAATAAGACTGGGTTGAAAGTTTCAATTTATAAAAATGTTTTTCAAGAAGCACCGTGAAATATTCATCGCTTATATCTCAATTGAAGGTAGTTGATTTGGGGCTGCATTGGTAGAGTGCTAGCCTTGAGCAGAAAAGGTCAGGGATAGAGCTGAAGCACTCAGTTGAAGACCCAGTGCCAACACACAAAAGAAATTATGCACTTTATACATATTTTCTAATATCTTAATGAATTTTTCAGTCTGTATAAATATAGGGTACATTCCTTGTTACTTAAGTAAGATTGCTCTTTTTTTTCTTTTTCCCAGTCCTAGGGCTTGGACTCAGGGCCTAGACATTTTCATTGGACTCGCTTGCCCAAGGTGAGTGCTCTGCCTCTTGAGACACAGCGCCACTTCTAGCTTTTTTCTGAGTATGCGGTACCGGTGAATAGAACCTAGGTCTTCATGCATTCTAGGTGAGCACTCTACAATTAGGCTACATTCCCAGGCAGTGAGATTCCTCTTACAGTCATTGTATGTTCACAGAGTTTGATCTCACACACTGTAGGGCCCTGGTTGGCTTTGACCTGTGATCCTAAGCCCTGAGCCTCCTAAGTAGCTGAAATTAAGTTGTGAGCCAGCATGATGGCTTCCATTCTTTTTTCTACAAAAATATATGTAGTTATCTAAAATATATCTATAGCTGAAAAAAATGAATCTCTCCCAAACAAATCTTCAAAGAAACAACCATCCTATTAAAAGGGGGCTTAAGACTTAGAGTATTCTCTGAAGAAAAAATTAAAATGGGCTTTAGACACATGAAGAAATGCTCCATATCTCTAGCAATAAGGGAAATGAAAATCAAAACAACTTTGAGATTCCACCTGACTCCAGTCAGAATGGCCATTATCAAAAAATCTAATAAGAGATACTGGTGGGGAAGTAACCAGGGGGGATCACACCTACACTGTTGGTGTGAGTGTAAACTCGTTCAACCTCTAGGGAAAGCAGTGTGGTGGTTCCTCAAAAGACTGAACATAGAGCTCCCCTATTATCCAGCAAATCCACTACTTGGCATCTACCCAATTGTCCAGAAAAAAGGGCATACTAAAGCCACTAGCATAATGATGCTCATTGCAGCACTATTTACCATAGCAAAGATATGAAACCAACCCAGATGCCACTCAGTAGATGACTGAATCAAGAAGATGTGGTACTTATACACAATGGAATGCTATGCTGCCATCAGAAGGAATGACATCGCCCCATATGTAAGGAAATGGAAAGACTTGGAAAAATTCATATTAAGTGAAGCAAGCCAGACCCAAAGAAACATAAGCTCAATGGTTTCCCTCATTTGTAACAATTAGTTCACATCTAGGACTCTCCTAGCAGAGGATTACAATAACTCAAAAACCTAGGTATATAAGGTCATATAGGATGAGACTAAATGTAAGGATCTCTAGGATATGGAAACAAGAGCTATATCTTGTGTCATCATTGCTCTTAATCTTGTGTGATTTTTGTCCTTAATCTACTATGTTATTTCTCATCTCTTATTTTGCCCTTTGTGTTAATGTCAGATTGTTACTGTATCTGACTTTTTCCTTGGCATATTGTATATATGTTTATTTGTTTATGTCAAATAGGAAAGGGAAGGGGGGAAACAAGATGATTGGGAAGGGGAGGGGAGAGGGAACTGGGGACAAAAACATGTGGAGTGGAATAAATGTGTGAGAAGTAATGCAGTCCACTACCTGTAAATGTAATCGTAACCCCTCTATACATTACCCTGAAAATAAAAAAGAGACTATAAAAAATATCTGCAGAAAATGAGGCTGGATGATGTAAACAACCAGATGCCCTACTACAAAAAATGTGATACACACACACACTCACACACACACACACACACACACACACACACACACACACACACTGGAATGATACATAGCCAACCGACAAGATAAAATAATGGCATTCTCGGGGAAGTGGATGAAAAGGGAAAAAATCATATTAAGTGAAGTAAGCCAAACTCAAAGGAATATAGGCCCAAGAGTCTCCCTCATTTGTCAAATTCAGTAGAAACCTTGGGCTCTGCTACCAGAGATTTACAATAGAACAAAATCTAGAGACATCATGACAAATAGTATGACACTACATGTAAGGACCTCCAAGGTAAAGAAACAAAACTCATATAATGAGTGATTGATGTCCTTAATGAACTATGTGATCTCTTATCTCTTTTGCTATCCCTTGGTTATATCATATTGGTACAACATGTCACCTTGTTTTCTGATATATTTCATATGTGCCTAATTGGTTAATTGAAATTGGATAGGAAAGGTGGGAAATGAGCATGAGTGGGGGTAGGGGAAGGGAAATGGGGACCATATCATTACATGCGGTATCAAAGTTTGAGAAGTAATGCACCTTCTATCTGGTGAATATAATGTAACCCTTCTATAAATTACAATAAAAATAAATACATAAAAAGAAGATCTGCACAGAAAAAAATAATAATGGCATTTTTGGGGTAGTGGATGAAATTAGAGTGAATCCTGTTGAGTGAGATAAGTCAAGACCAAGGAACAAAAGGTACATGGTATCCTTAATATATGGATATTAGTTTCAAACAGTAGTAGAGCGATGATTGAATAGTTGATACCCAAAGTTCTGGACATAATTTTGGAGATATAAACATAACTACATAGACATAAAAATCTAGGATAGACTATACACTCTATAGACATGTGTTTTATTATAGATTAATCTGTATCTACGACATACAAAGACTCAGCTTAATTTTTACTATATTCTAAAATTTATGTGCCAGTGATTGTATAGCGATTCCCTTCTTGAATACTTGTTGGTTAAACATGACATTTGAAATATGATGTAAAATTCAATGTTAGAAATTTTTTTAAAAAAGAGGCTAGAGGTAAATACCACTAATGCACTTGCTCTAAGTGGTACAGAAATTTTCTTAATGAATCAAGGAGTTTTATTACATCTTTATGCAATTATTTTAGTTCTGAGTTTTGTACACTCAATGCTACTTCTGGAAAGATGATATAGCTGACTGTGTAGATGGTATGAAGACATACTGGCCTAAACGTAGAATAAAGCAGTGGTAAGTGGCTGTTAGCTGTCCAGATTCTACTGGAATATGTGGAATGCATTTATTAAGCACAATGCAGGCTTTTAGTCAGATCAGGATCAAGATTATGTGGTTCCATGAGATGAATGAGGAAAGATCAGAAAAATCTACTAAGATATCCAGATATACTTTTGAAACTAAGGTATCTGGACTCCTTTTTTTTTCTTTCTTGGTGGGGAGCTTGAACTTTGGACCTGGGCAAGGTCTCTTAGTTCTTTTTCCTCAAGGCTAATGCTGTACCAGTTTTAGCCACAACTCCACTTAGTTTTTGGGTGGATAAGTGGAGAGAAGAATCTTAGTTTTTTTTGTTTTCATTTTTTTGCTTGCAAAGGCTTTGAATCACCTTCTCCCTGGCTAGTAGAATGACAATTATGACCCTCCAGCGACTGGCTAGTGATTTTTTGAAAATTGGACTTTCTTCCAAATCATGTAACTGGTTCCTAGCAAAATTTTGAAGCCTGACTTAAATGTGACAGATTTTTGTCACTTGGAGAAACTCTGTGCTGAACGTTAGAAATCTACCAGCTGAGTCACAGTGCCACTTCCAGTTTTTGTTTATGTGGTGCTGAGGAAGGGAATCCAGGGTTTCATACATGCTAGGCAAGCTACATTTTCAGCCCAAGGTTTTATGTTTTGTTTTTTCAGTGTTGTTGCTTCTAAGGTACTGTATGATGTTCTTTCATTTTCTTTCCTTTTTACCTCTTTTCTTCTTTTTCCCTTTAGTTTTATTCTCTGTAGTCACTGTGTTGAATTCGGGTACCCTGTGTCTTGTACATAGGTTTATGTGATTTGGGAAATGGAAAGGGTATAATAAAATGGTAAAAAAAAAACTAATGAGAAAATGTGTACCAATTGAATAGTGATATTAGTAAGACACTAAACGGAAATAAACTGAACAATCTGGGTGGAGAGGGGGCTGAGGGTAGGAAAACAGAGAAAAATGAGGGAGGGGATAACAATTTTCTTAAGAAATGTGTTCATTACTTATGTAACCGTATGCCAACTATATATTGACTTAACAAAAAAAATTAATTTAAAAAATAATTTAGCCTGGTATGGTGGCTCACACTTGTAAATGTAGCTACTCAAGAGGCTGGGATCCAAGGATTGCAGTTCAAAGTCAGCCTGGGCACTGAAGTCCATGTGACTCTTATCTCCAATTAACCACCAGAAACCCAGAAGTGGCCCTATGGCTCAAGGCATAGGGCAGTAGTCTTGAGTTGAAAAGCTCAGTGACAAGACCCAGGTGCAGAATTGCAGTCCCATGACTTGAATGATGAATGATACTAGCCAGGCTCAGTGTGCTCACACTTGGAATCCTATCTACACAGAATCAGGTTTGAATCCAGCCCAAGCTAATTGCATGATATTCTGATTTACAGTTCATTACCAAAAATCTGGAAGTGGAGCTGTGGATCAAGTGGTAGAACACTAGCCTGAAGCAAAAAAAAAAAAAACATTTAAGGACAGTTCCCAGGCCCTGGGTTCAAGTCCCAGGACTTGCATAAAACAAACAAAATGTGACGCTGAGTCCTCCATCATTTGGTGATATAGTTCAATATTCTTGATATGCGTCTTAGAAATTAAGTCCCTAGCAAATACTCTCCCCTGAAATTCTGCTTCATAGCTGATTCATAGAATTTCAGCATCATTACTATCACCTTCCAGTTAGCATAGCAGTCTACTACTGAAAATTTGAAGAAAACTTTTGAGTAATCCTAATAAATCTGTGTATCATCTGCACACACATCAAATCAGCAGCAGCTATGTTCTACTATTATCTAAATGTATTTAATCCCTTCTTGAGTTAATGAGCCTTAAAGAGTAAAACATATGAAATAGTTATGAAACTAACAGTCACCATTCTTCTACCTAATATTGTAATATAAGTTTATAAATGCAAGGACTATTCTGAAGTGTGCAGAAGATAGCTTCTGATTATAATATTCTCATGAAGTATAGTTTTTAAGAAACATGTTGCTTGCTTTGGGAAAGCAAAGGCAAGGAAAAATGATATAGGCAAGTTCCCTATTTATCAGAAGGAAAATACTATTGGGTTTAGATCAACTTCACTCATTCCGTGCTGATGAAACAAATATTTGCAATTCCTGAGGCCAATCAGATCATTGTGATGCACAATCAGCCAGCTTAGATCAATCTTCCAAAAAAGGAAAGGAACAAATGAGAAGCAATTAAGGTTTCCAAAATGAACCAGGTGGTGGTGGCAGCTCACACTTGTAATTCTATCTACTCAAGGCCTGAAATCCAAGGATCTGGATTAAGTCTGTCTGGGATGAAAATATTCCTGTCTGAAACATCATCTCTGTTATCATATCCCAGCTGATACACTCTGCCCAACAGGTTCCAAACACCAAAGTCCATCTCTTATCTGAAATACTAGCAAACGTACTCACACATAATTTCCTCTTTGGGAGATACTTGAAACATGTACCAGAAACATTTCCCTGGCTGCAGAGTTGAAGTGGAAATACATACTCACTAGAAGCCCATCTACTAAATTACAGTCAATCATCTTTCTTCACATCTTGTTAGTTAAATTGAACAATGAGTGTTTGGATCAGAGGCGATGTGTATGAGCATACAGGTTTTAAAAGTGCTGTAATCCTAGCTACTCAAGATAAGGTCAGACCTCAGGATTCCAGTTCAAAATGAGCCATGCAATAAATTCCATAAGATTTTTACCTCTAATTAACCAGCAAAAAACAGAGCGTTGAATTGTGCTTAAAATGCCACAGGCCTAAGATTTGCATAAAGGTGCTAAGGAGTAGCATTCAGGATGCCCACTCTCTCCACTCCTTTTTAACATAGTACTAGAATTCCTAGGCAGTGCAATAAGGCAAGAAGCAAGCATAAAAGGGATCCAAGTAGGGAAAGAAGAAATAAAATTATGCCTCTTTGCAGATGACATGATTCTGTATTTAAAGAATCCTATAGACTCTACTCCCAAGCTCCTTGAGCTGATTCAAAGCTTTGGAAGGGCAGCAGGCCATAAAATCAAGCCTCACAAATCAACTGCCTTCCTTTACGCCAACAGTGAGAAGAACAAGGCAATAATCAGGAAAGAAATTCCTTTCAAAATAGCCTCAAAGAAAATCAAGTACCTAGGAATTAGCTTAACTAAGAATGTAAAGGACCGTTTAGATGAAAACTTTAAAACCCTAAAAAAGGAAATTAAAGCAGAACTAAGGAAATGCAAAAACCTCCCATGCTCCTTGATTGGAAGAATCAACATTGTGAAAATGACAATCTTGCCAAGGGCTATCTACAAATTCAATGCAATACCCATCAACATCCCAATGTCATTCTTTAAAGAAATAGAAGAGGCAATTCAAAATTTCATATGGAATAATAAAAGACCCCGTATAGCAAAAACACTTCTTAGCAGAAAGAACAGCGCTGGAGGAATTTCAGTTCCAAACTTTAGACTCTATTACAGAGCTATAATTCTCGAAACAGCTTGGTACTGGCACATGAATAGGCCTGAAGTCCAATGGAATAGAACTGAGGACCCAGATATTAAACCGCAGACCTATGGCCACCTAATCTTTGACAAGGGAGCCAAAAAAATAGAATGGAAGAAAGATAGCCTCTTCAACAAGTTGTGCTGGCAGAACTGGTTAAGCACCTGCAGAAAACTAAAGTTGGATCCTTCTTTGTCACCTTGCACTAGAATTAACTCCAAATGGATCAAAGACCTGGTGGAAAAGGTTACACACTGAAAAGTTTATAGGAAGGAATAGGAGATACACTAGGCCTCCTTGGCACAGGTCGAAAGTTTCTTAATAAGGACAAAGAATCACAAAAAATCAGAGTAAGGCTGGATAAGTGGGACTGCATTAAACTGTAGAGCTTTTGTATGGCAACGGATATAGCTAGTCAATTAATCAGGAAGCCTACAGAGTGGGAGAAGATCTTCACCAACCAAGCAACGGACAAAGGCCTCATATCTAAAATACATCAACAACTCAAAAAATTGAATCACCCCAAAACCAACCTCCAAAGTAACCCCATCCCTATAAGAAATGGGCCAAAGACTTAAAGAGAGTCTTCTCTGAAGAAGAAACAAAAATGGCATATAGACACATGAAGAAATGCTCCTCATTTCTGGTCATAAAAGAAATGCAAATGAAAACAACTCTAAGATTCCACCTCACTCCAGTTAGAATGGCCAGGATCAGGAAAACGAATGACAACAGATGCTGGAGGGATGTGGCCAGGAGGGATCACTACTACACTGTTGGTGGGAGTGCAAACTCGTTCAACCACTATGCAAAGCAGTGTGGCAGTGCCTCAAAAGGCTAAACATAGAACTCCCCTATGACCCAGCAATTCCACTACTTGGCATTTACCCAACAATCCAGAAACAAGGGCATACTAAACCCACTAGCACAACAATGTTCATTGCAGCACTATTCACCGTAGCAAAGATATGGAACCAACCCAGATGTTCCTCAGTTGATGAGTGGATCAACCAGTTGTGGTATTTGTAAAAAATGGAATTCTATGCTGCTGTCAGAAAGAATGACATCGCCCCATTTGTTAGGAAATGGAAAGACTTAGAACAAATCATATTAAGTGAAGTAAGCCAGACTCAAAGGAACTTAGGCTCAGTGGTTTCCCTCATTCGTCATAATCAATAGAAACCTTTGGCTCTATTAGCAGAGATTTGCAATAGCGCAAAAGGCCATATATAAGGCCATATAATGTGAAGCTAATTTAAAGGACCTCCAGGATATTGAAACAAAAGCCACATAATCAATGATTGTTGTCCTTAATGTACTATGTTGTCTCTCATCTCCTTTGCTGTCCCTTGGTTATCCCATATTGGTATAGTATCTCACTTTGTTATCTGATATATTGAATTTATTTGTATTTGGATATTTGAAATTTGATAGGGAAGGGGGGAAAACCAAGACGGGTTGGGGGGTGTGGGGTTGGAGTGAAATGGGTACCAAGACATGTGAAATGGTATCAATGTATGTGAATTAATGCACCTTCTATCTGGCAAATATCATGTAACCCTTTTACTAATTACAATAAAAAAAATTAAAAAAAAAGAAGGTTGTAGTTTGTGGGGAGGATGATGGGGTCAAATACATTTCTTGTTAGAAATATACCTCATCTGATTGCCTTGGATTTTCCTGGCCTTCTTCTTAGAGAAAAGCCTGTTATACTGGATTTGTGGCTTGGCAATGATCTAGCATGTACATCTTTGAGTAAGACATCCACAACTTCCATGTCTGAGACTCGAGTTTCCTGACCTTTGGCAACAGCACAGCAACATCTTTCTTCCTCCTGAGCCACAGACCAAGTGAGCTGGCTTGAGTTGGTTATTAGTTACAGTGTCTTGGTTACCAGGGTTCCGTATTCTGTTCCATTGTGAGGGAGGCAGGGTCAGGTTTCAGGGCCCAATGACCAAAGATCCTTGCTCACAGAAGACCTCACCAAAGACATACTGGAGGCTGAATCTCTCCTCCAATCTCACAATATACATGTGGATGTAGTAAACAGCACACCTTATTTGTCCAATCCCAATGTCTTCCACTAGGCCCAGCTACCAGTCTGGTCTCAGGCTCAAGGAGCCTTTCTTCGGTAAGATCCAAACTTAAGGGTCAATATTGCCCACATCCTTTACAAAACAATTGCTTCACAGTGCCTTCTCTGACTGCATTTTGCCCCTTGTCGGATTTTTTTTTGTTTTTGCTAGTCTTGGGACTTGACCTCAGAGTGTGAACATTGTTCTTGGGCTTTCTTTAGGCTTGAGGTTTGGCTTCTGTGTGAAGGACTTTCCACATATGTTACACTCATAAGGTGTTTCTCCTGAGTATATTCTCTGATGAACATGGAGTTTTACCTTCCATTTGAAAGACTTTCCGCATTCACTACATGCATAAGTTTTCTCTCCTGTGTGTGTTCTATTATGCCCATCAGGATATGACTTCCACTTGAAGGTCTTTCCACATTTGTTGCACACATAAGGTTTCTCTCCTATGTGTGTTCTTTGATGCAATTTGAGGGAAGATTTCTGTCTGAAAGACTTACACATTGGTTACATTCATAAGGTTTCACTCCTGTGTGCATTCTCTGATGAACACGAAGTTTTCCCTTCCTTGGAAAGACTTTCCACATTCATTACACTTATAAGATTTCTCTCCTGTGTGTGTTATTTGATGAACTCGAAGGTGTATCTTCTGGGTGAAAGACTTTTCACATTTGTTACATTCATAAGGTTTCTCTTCTGTGTGTCTTCTCTGGTGCAAAGTGAGGTATGATTTCAGTCTAAACGTCCCCCCACGTTTATTCCATTCATAAGATTTCTCTTCTGAGTGAGATCTCTGATGTGTGCTGAGAGCTGAATTCTGGGCAGAAATTTTATTACGTTCCTCATATTCATAAGGTTTGTCTTCTCTTGGAGGTCGAGGTTGGAGCGTCAGGTCTGACTTCTCAGAAATTAATTTTCACACTTGATGTACGCATCACATATCTCAGGATATTTGCTCTGAGGTACTGTAAGGCGTATTTCATTACTGAAAGATTTCTCACATTCACTACATGTATGAGGAGTCTCTCCTGTGTACATTTTCGGATGTGTAGTGATGGTCGGTGTTAAGTACAATATTTTTCATCACACAGTACATTTAGCAGTTTTCCTCCCTCCCTGAAAAATTTCTTGGGCAGGGAGAACAGAATTATGATACTGCAGATCTTTTGGACTGTCACAATCATGAATAAAATGCTCTGAATATCTGATGGATTTTTTAAGAACAGGAGACATACGAGATCTATATGCAGCATGCATCTCATCAGGCTTAGGAGACAGAAGCATGTTCTGACACTTAATGAACTCCACAGTCCTCACCCCTAAGTTGTTACCGTTATTACTAATCAGCTCTGGATTATGTGTAGAGACCAAATTTAAAGTTGTTGCTAATCTCACGTTTTCCTCCACTTCGATACTACTTGCAACTGCTACTTCACAAAGACATTCATGTGGACTTTCCTGGCAGGTCTTGAACACATGTGTCTGGAACACATTTTCCATTACCTGGACATCTAAAATGAGTCATAGAAAAAAAGACACAAACATACATGAGATACAAATATTCCTTACTGTAAAGGTAATGACTTTACTTTCCCATCCTAAGTGTTAGATATTTTAAAATATAAAAGTGGAAATTGATTTGTGAGAAATATATGCTTTTCTCCCTCACATATTAAGAAAATATTTTACAATGACCAATAATGTTTTTCTGTGTTTTAGTTCTCTTTTTATATCACAGGAAATATTTATTGAAATTACCCAACTATGTATTGCTACATTTTGAAGCTGAGTACTACCTATAATATACCTGGAGCTGTTTTTTTTTCAAATACTGTTTTGTTTATACATTGAGGAATAGCTGCCTTTCTTTTATTTTTGAGAAATAATCCAAATATTGTGCTGTTTTGCATCTTTTTAAAACTTTCTTTTCTTTTCTTTTCTTTTTTTTTGTAGTTCATAGGCCTCGGCCCTGTCCCTGAACACTTCAGCAGAAGACTATAAGCCCTATCCTTGAGCTACAGTCCCACTTCCTGTTTTCTAGAGTTAACTACAGATAAGAGTCTCAGGTCCTGAGTAGCAGATAGGATTACCTTACCCAGTTTCAATGCTGTTTGCTTATTAACCATTAAGTGAGGAACACGAATTTTTTCTAGATTCAGCGGCCACAAGTTTGGTTTATATGTCTGTTTGCCTTTGATCCAAGCAAGAACGATTCTTGAGAGTAAGGACTTACACCTATATCCCTTCAGTTACAACTTCTCACTAAAGTCTCAATTTAGGTATTTGTGGGAATTTTGAAATTTGTTTCTTTCCATTTGAAGTCTTATAAAAATTCCTTTTCTAACACTCCTGTCCCTCAGAACCATGGAAGACCAGAAAATCTCCAGCTCATTGTCTAGTTAATTTTCTTATGTTGATTGAAACTTTGTTGTTGTTTTTTTTCCTTCCCTTCCTGAGTTTGAACTTAGGACCTAACTACTGTCCTTGGGTTTTCTCAAGACTAGAACCCTACGAATGAAGTCATTACTTCTGGCTTTTTCTATGTATGTGGTAATAAGGAATCAAACCTGTGTCTTTGTGCATGCTAGGCAAGCACTCTACCACTAGGCTCAATTTCTGGTGGAAAGGTCTGGTTCTGCATACCAGTCTCTTCCTACCAGCAAAAAGATATTATCCTTATCAGAGAATAATGCCCTGACTTATTCCTTGTTTGCTCAATCATTTATAATCGTAGTTTTAAACAAATGAGATATCATTATTTCTTTCTTACTTACTTTCTTTCTTTCTTTCTTTCTTTCTTTATTCTTTCTTTCTTTCTTCCTTTCCTTCCTTCCCTCTTTCTTCCCTCTTTCTTCTTTCTTTCTTTCTTTCTTTCTTTCTTTCTTTCTTTCTTTCTTTCTTTCTTTCTTTTTTTCTTTCTTTCTTGTTTTGCAGTCATGGGACTTGAATTCTAGACCTGGCTGTTCTTCCTGAGCTCTTCAGCTCAAGGCTACTGCCCTATGTCTTTAGCCTCAACCCCACTTCTCATTTTCTATTGGTTCATTGGAGAGAAGAGTCTAAGGTGTTTTTGTGATAGGTCAGTCTTTGAACCTTGATCCTCAGATCTCAGCTTCCTAAGTAGCTAGGATTACAGGCATGAGCCACGGGCTCATGGAATTCTCATTTTATTTTGTTTCACAGTGATTTCTACAGAGAAATCTAACTTTAACTCTACTGCCACATAGAATTCATTATATCACCCTATGATTCTTGGTGCCGGGGGTTTGGGCTAGCATGCACAAAGACCTGGTTCAGTTCCTTGGTACTACATACAAAGAAAAAGCCAGAAGTGGTGATATGACTCAAGAAGTAGAGAGCTTGCCTTGAGAAAACCCAAGGACCATGCTCAGGCCCTGAGACCAAGCATAGGATTGGGAAAAGAAAATGATTCTTGATTCATTCACAAAGTATTCCATAGGTTCCACACAGGATTTAGGGTAACTAAGAATATTATTGCTCAGTACATCACAACATGAACTTACCAATGGGGCTCAGGCTCCAACATCAATATGAAGATGCATTCACTGACCTGTGGAATTTCCTATCCAGAGTTCTGCACAGTGCTCTAGCTTGTCAATTAATACAGGTTTGGGAACACAGGGGATTGTAAATTAGATATAGTAGAGAATTATTGCTTATGCTGTGTCATCATTGCTTTAAGTTCGCAGACATCCTACTCACAAGTTATCTATTAAATCTTTTTTCTCATTTCTCACTGGCTCCATGGTTGACTTTTCCCCAGCTCTGGATTCATTTTGTATGGCATAAACTTAGCTGTCTTGCTCAAGGCTAGAAAAATACCAGTTTGAGTCCCAGCTCCACTTACATGCATAGGTCTTCATGCATGCTAGGCAAGCACTCAACCACAAAGTCAAACTCTTGACACTCCACTAACAGTTTTGAGGGGTTATTTGGAGTTATAGAGTTTCATGGCAATTTTTATGCCATTGCTGGCTTCAAATTAGAATTCTTAGATTTCTTCCTCCTGAATATTTTAAGATTACAGGCATGAAACATTGCACCTAGTGCCAGGTTTCCATTATAAACTCACTGTTTAGTGATTTGTAGATCCTATTTCCAATAATTATATATATTCTATTCTGGATTGTTTATCCACTTACAATTACGGTGTAAGTTTGGAATGTCGTCTCCATTAGAGGAAACATAATTTAGAACTGTTGTCAAAGTATCCTGAAGGTATCCTGAAGAATGAGTACAAAATTACCTTAGGTTTTCTTTAGAAAGTAATGATACTTCTCAGGGCCTGGAATCTTTCATTAAAATAGAATTGAATGTTTGATAAACATTCACGTATCTGCAAAATTACAAGGCACTTGGCCTTGCAAGTAAATTTGACTTTTGCTCACCTAAGGACACCAGGTTGCTGTAGGTCTCCAGCATTACATCTCTGTACAGGGTCCTCTGAGCATTGTCCAGATGCTGCCACTCCTCCCAGCTGAAATCCACAGCTACATCATCAAATGACACCAGCTTCTGGAATGGCACATTTTCATCAAGTAATTAACACCGAGTTATACACACACCATGTCTGGAATTTTATTCCTTTTTTGTTGGAATTTTATTCCTTTACTTAAATGTTTAGACTTACATGAAATATTGACCTGAAAAGATTAGGGATGGTGCCTAGGCCCAGAGTTCAAGTCCCAAGACCCACAAAAAAATAAAAAGGCAAGCCAGGTGTTGGTGGCTCACGCCTGTCATCCTAGCTACTCAGGAGACTGAGATCTGAGGACCATGGTTCAAAGCCAGCCTGGCACAAAATTCCATGAGACTCCTTTCCAATTACCCACCATAAAATGTTTAATGGCTTGTGGCATATCATGGTAGAGCAATTGTGGTATCGACAAAAATAAGTCGAGGAAGTAGATTTAGGTTATAAATGGAATTATTCCATTGAAAAAGAACTACATTATATGATGACATATGCTGGTACTGTGGGAATATTGCAAAGTCTTAGGGTATCAAGTAATAATACTGTGAAGTACACCCAGAATGTTAATGTTCTATGTCTGGCATAATAGTCACTTGGAGAAGAAAGTTCTTTTTCTTTTTTTTGGCTGGGGGATTTCTAAAGCTTGAACTCTGGGCCTGGGCACTGTTCCTGAGCTCTTCAACTCAAGGCTATCATCCTACCTATGAAGCCACAGTGCCATTTCCCATATTCTAGTGGTTAACTGTAGATGAGAGTCTCATAGACTTTCTAATGCCCAGGCTGGCTTTGAACCAAATCTTTAGATATCAGCCTGATATCTGAGTAGCTAGGATTACAGGTAGAAGTCACGGCACCTGGCAAGAAATTTATTTCTTGCTGTTTTATACTACAAATTTACTGTATGTTTTACTTTTTCAAAAAGACTGAGGATGACCTTTGTTCTGTATATAATGGGAAGAGGGGTAGGGAGCTGTGAGCAGAAGAACTGAGGGGCAATACTCAGGGTAGGACAATAGCCTTAAACTAAAGAGCTCACGGCCCAAGGTCCAAGCCCCATGACTTTCCCCATTACCCACAAAAAAAGGGAAAAAATTGGAGATTGGAGAGGATTTTCTAAAAAGAATATATAGAAATAGTAATTCAAAATGTAGAAAGAAGTTCAATATTAACGTCCATGAGAAAAATTAAAATTACAATGAAATCATTAATTTAAATATGTTAATGTAAATATAGTTTTAAACAAAAAGATCCACATAAACACACACAAACACACACACACACACACACACGCATACAAAAAAACAACTTTCAAAGTCTAACTATTACTGGGAAGGTTGTGAGAAGAAGTAGAACTTTGGAATAGTTCTGCAAGGAATATAAAACAATCAAAAATTGCGTGGAGAGTGCTAAAAAAGTACTAAATATAGAATTACATAGAAATATGCTCCAACACTTCTATTTCTAGATTTGTACCTAACGGAAGAGAAAGCAGAGACTAGAACAAATATGTGGAGAATCCATTCACAACTATTAATAATAATCAAAAGATAGAAATATGCAAAACAATGCATTGAAAAGGAAGAACATTTTACTATATTTTACAGATGAATCTTGATTACAGTAAACTAAAAATACAGCAGTCATAAAGGAAGAGCTAGGGTATGTTTTCCCTTCCAGAGCTTCCAAGGATCAACAAACCCTTAGAGCCAAAAGGCACGATGGTTCCAGAGAATGGAGTAGAGAGGAACGGGAGCTGAATGTTTAATGATTATACATGGAAGATAAAAATTGCTCTAGCTGGGTAGAATGAAGAGAGAACTGTACCCTAAACAATGGTTATGTAGCCACACAGGATGGGACACACCTATACTCCCTGATGTTGGGAAACTCAAGAAGGATTTCTAGCCATCCTAGATGCATGGAAAGATCTATCATAAAAACTAATGTGGAGGGGCTGGGAGTTTGGCATAGTTGTAGAGTGCTTGTATGAAGACGAAGGTTCAATTCCGCAGTACCAGATACACAGAAAAAACCAGAAGTAGTGCTGTGGCTCAAGTAGAAGATCACTAGGCTTGAGGAAAGCTGAAGGACAGTGCTCAGACCGAGTTCCAGCCAAAGGGCTTGTTTAAAAAAAACCAGAAAGCTGAGCATGATGGGGTGGTGGCTCACTTCTATAATCCTAGCTACTCAGGAGGCTGAGATCTGAGGATCAAGGTTTAAAGCCATCCTGGCACAAAAAGACCTGAGACTCTTATCTCCAATTTACCTTTAGAAAATGGGAAGTGGGGCTTGGCTCCAGGATAAGGTGGTAGCCTGGAGCTGAAGAGCTCAGGGATAGTGCCCAGGCTGAGTTGACCCACCAAAGAAAAAACAAAAAACAAAAAATAATATGGAAAAATTTGGATTCTATGAATTTTATCAGGCATATAAATGTCTTTTTTGCTGTTGAAAAAACAAATTGTTTGGAAACATTTGAAAAGTTTTTACCTAGAAATGTACACTACAAATGGAATTAATAACAAACACAAAATATGCAAAAGATACAAATTATCACAATATGGGTATCCTGCTTCTGTATCTTTTCACTGACTCCTGTTCAAATGAGTCACATATTCTGAATCATTTCTCCCAGTCGATATATGCCACACATGTTAGCTTGTACTGAACTTCTTGGGAAATCAAAAGCAAATACTAAGCAAATGTGTGTTAGATTTTGTCAACAGTGATATTTCAAATATAAATCCCTACTCATTGCATTATTTAATATCAATGCCGGAATCTAACTTACACTGGCAGAATCTTCAATCTTTTGAGAATCTTCAAAAGGGTGTGTAAATACTTAGGATCGTTATGTCTTCATGGAGGAAAGATCCCTTTAGTAGTATGTAGTCACCTTCTTTGTCTTTTCTTACTAATTTTAGTTTGAAGTCTATTGTATCTGATATGAGGATGGCAACTCCAGCCTGTTTATGGGGGCAGTTAGCTTGATAGAGTTTATTCCAACCTCTCAGTTTCAAAAGATGATTGTTTTGGGGTAAGATGTGTCTCTTGAAGACAGCAGAACGATGGCTCTTGCTTTTTGATCCAACTAGACAGCCTATGCCGTTGAATTGGAGAGTTAAGTCCATTGATATTGAGAGTTAGGATTGAGAGATATTTATTAGTTCCTACCATTTTTAAAAGCTTTTAGTAGGGCCTGTGTCTTGACAGTTCTTGTGGTCCTTAGATGGTATGCTGTTTAGGTGCCATTTCTTTCCCTATATTGCATTTATTTTGGTTTTCTATGTATAGAGCATCTTTGAGAATTCTCTGTAGTGTTGGATTTGTTTCGACATATTGTTGCAGCTTTTCCCTGGAATGGAATGTTTTTATTGTTCCCTCAATTATGAATGAGAGCTTAGCTGGCTACAATATTCTTGGTTGGTAGTTATTTGATTTAAGGGCATGACATATATGCTTCCAGTCACTTCGTGCTTGCATGGTCTCTGCTGAGATATCTGGGGTTATTCTGATTGGTTTGCCTTTATAGGTTACTGATCCCTTTTCCATGGCTGACTTTAGGATCCTTTCTTTCGTTTCTATTGATCCAGTTTGGATCACAATGTGGCGGTGGGATGTTCTTTTCTGGTCAGGTCTGTTTGGGGTTCTAAAAGCTTCTCGTATCTGGATGGGCCTGCCCTTCTGGATATTTGGGAAATTCTCTGAGATGATTCCCTGAAGTATATTTCCAATACCATTGACCTCTTTCTCCACACCCTCCTCAATACCAGCTAGCCTTAAATTAGGCTACGTAATTGTATTTTGGACCTCCTGAAGCGCTCTCTCAATTTTCCTAGATTTGGATTGACTCATTTTCTATTCTTTCTCTATAAAAACTAAATTATCTTCAGCCCCAGAATTTCTCTCCTCTGCATTGTCTAACCTGCTATCAAAGCTATCTACTTTATTTTTCATCACCCTTGCTTCTAATTGCTCACTTTTGAGGCCTTGCATCTCTTGTTTTAGATCATGTATGGATTTCTTTCTCTCCTTGATTTCCTTTTGAGTGGTTAGCTCAGTAGCTTTATTTTCTTGGGACATTTGCTGGAGTTTGGTCACATTTTTATTTGTGGATTCTATGAATTCATCCACCTTTCTTTGAAAAACCTTTATTTTGGCCTCCTTTATGGCTTCTTCTTTTTCATTATCACCTTGTTTATGCTTTCCTCTTGTTCAGCTATGGCTTCCTCCATTATCTCTTTCTTTATATTTTCACATTTTCCATTAATGATGTTTATCAATTGCATTTGTGTAGCACTTGGAAGACTCTCCTCTAGGTGTGCCAGTGACTGTTCCATTGTCTGTTTACATTGGGTGGGGGATGTTGTTTCTTGATTTGACATTTTTCTTGAGTTTCTTGTTCTGCCCATTTGGAAATGGGAGCAAGATTACTACTAAATACGATTATAGTTTTTCAGATATAACCAACCTAGACCTCTGTAGCTGGCAGACACTAGATGTTCACAAGTTTTGATTGGTATTATCACTCTTTCTTTTTGTGCACTTACAGACCAGTCTAATACAACCACTGATAAGCGATTTATACCCAAAACAATAAGCCTCTCAATCCAATCTCTATTGTCTTTAAGTCCCTCTGAGCCTAGAGAATAATTAAACACCTACATATATAATATTGCTCAACAGCCATCAAGTGTAGATCCGTGCAGTATAAGGGTTGAAAGACGAGCAGAGGTCCAGAGATAGAAAAAAAGAATGAGAGTGGTCAGGGGAGGTACAAGAGGATTAAGGTAGGAGTGTAAGAATATTGTAGTAATGAAGAAAAGGTATAGCATAAGGATAACTGACATAAGTTGGTAAATAGGTAGCATATTCGAGTACAAAGTTTGGAAAATATTAGAACAAAACTTATGTGTTGCTGCACGACTAGATCTTAGCCCAACCAGTGGCCTCACAGTGGACCATGGGATGGATCTGTTTTTCTTGTCTACGTTGAGGGAAAGGGGTATTTCACAAGATGCAGAAGCGAAGATTTCAGAAGCCAATGCTGTGAGTGAATTAGCTCGTAAAAAGCATTTTCATTTTCTTTTTTCTTTCTGCCAGTCTTGGGGCTGGAATTCAGGGCCTGAGCACTGTCCTCGGGTTTTCTCAAGTCCAGCCCTCTGCCACTTGAGCCACAGTGCCACATCTAGGTTTTCTATCTATGTGATACTGAGCAATCAAACCCAGATCTTCATGGATGCTAGGCAAGCACTCTACCACTATGCCAAACTCTCAACCGTGACATAGTAATTATAAAATCATCATCATCATCATATCAAAATATCCTTTCTCCTACAAAGAATGAACACTTACCTATGTGTGTAATGCTTTTTTTTAAATTTCACTAATTCTTCTGTGTTTTTCCCTCTTGCATTTTTTACACATGACAGCAAAGCTAATCTTCAGGAAAAAATTGATTAGGATACAGAAACCTAATATTATCCTAGTAGATTGACGTCAAAAATATGTGCAAGGTGCCCTGTGTGTTTGACCTAGTGGTAGATTCCTTGGCTACCACGCAAAAAGACTCATGTTTCATTCCTCATTACCACATACATAGAAAACGCTGCAAGTGGTGTTGTGGCTCGGTGGGACAGCTAAAGCCTAAAGAAAGCCCAAGAACAATGTTCACACTCTGAGGTCAAGTCCCAAGACTAGCAAAAACAAAAAAAATCGACAAGGGGCAAAATGCAGACAGAGAAGGCACTGTGAAGCAAATGTTTTGTAAAGGATGAGGGCAATATTGACCCTTATGTTTGGATCTTAACTAAGAAAGGCTCCTTGAGCCTGAGACCAGACTGGTAGTTGGGCCTAGTGGAAGACATTGGGAATGGACAAATAAGGTGTGCTGTTTACTACATCCACATGTATATTGTGAGATTGGAGGAGAGATTCAGCCTCCAGTATGTCTTTGGTGAGGTCTTCTGTGAGCAAGGATGTTTGCTCATTGGGCCCTGAAAGGTGACCCTGCCTCCCTCACAATGGAACAGAATATGGAACGCTGGTAACCAAGCCGCTGTAACTAACAACCAGCTCAAGCCAGCTCACTTGGCCTGTGGCTCAGGAGGAAGAAAGATGTTGCTGTGCTGTTGCCAAAGGTCAGGAAACTCGAGTCTCAGGCACGGAAGTTGTGGATGTCTTACTCGAAGATGTACATGCTACATCTTTGCCAAGCCAGAAATACAGTATAACAGGCCTTTCTCTAAGAAGAAGGCCAGGAAAATCCAGGGCAACCAGATGAGGTAAATTTCTAAGAAGAAATGTATTTGACCCCATCATCCACCCCACACACTACAACTTTCTTTTTTTTTTCATTTTTTTATTGTGATCAGTAAAAGGGTTACATGATATTTGCCAGGTAGAAAGTGCATTAATTCACATACATTGATACCCTTTCACATGTCTTGGTACTCATTTCCCTCCAACTCCACACGCCCCACCCGTCTTGGTTTTCCCCCCTTCCCTATCAAATTTCAAATATCCAAATACAAATAAATTCAATATATCAGATAACAAAGTGAGATACAATACCAATATGGGATAACCAAGGGACAGCAAAGGAGATGAGAGAAAACATAGTACATTAAGGACAACAATCATTCATTATATGGCTTTTGTTTCAATATCCTGGAGGTCCTTTCAATTAGCTTCACATTATATGGCCTTATATATGGCCTTTTGCTCTATTGCAAATCTCTGCTAGTAGAGCCCAAGGTTTCTACTGATTATGACGAATGAGGGAATCCACTGAGCCTAAGTTCCTTTGAGTCTGGCTTACTTCACTTACTATGATTTGTTCTAAGTCTTTTCGTTTCCTAACAAATGGGGCGATGTCATTCTTTCTGACAGCAGCATAGAATTCCATTGTGTACAAATACCACAACTTGTTGATCCACTCATCAACTGAGGGACATCTGGGTTGGTTCCATATCTTTGCTATGGTGAATAGCGCTGCAATGAACATTGTTGTGTTAGTGGGTTTAGTATGCCCTTGTTTCTGGATTGTTGGGTAAATTTCAAGTAGTGGAATTGCTGGGTCATAGGGGAGTTCTATGGTTAGCCTTTTGAGCCACTGACACACTGCTTTCCATAGTGGTTGAACGAGTTTGCACTCCCACCAACAGTGTAGTATTGATCCCTCCTGGCCACATCCCCTCCAGCATCTGTTGTCATTCGTTTTCCTGATCCTGGCCATTCTAACTGGAGTGAGGTGGAATCTTAGAGTTCTTTTGATTTGCATTTCTTTTATGACCTGAGATGTGGAGCATTTCTTTATGTGTGTATAGGCCATTTTTGTTTCTTCTTCAGAGAAGACTCTCTTTAAGTCTTTGGCCCATTTTTTAATGGGATGGGTGTTACTTTGGAGGTTAGTTTTGGAGTGATTCAATTTTTTGAGTTGTTGATATATTTTAGATATGAGGCTTTTGTCTGTTGTTTGGTTGGAGCAGATCTTCTCCCACTCTGTGGGCTTCCTGATTAGTTTACTACCTATATCCGTTGCCATACAGAAGCTTTGCAGTTTAATGCAGTCCCACTTATCCAGCCTTTCTCTGATTTGTTGTGATTCTTGGTCCTTATTAAGCAAGTTTCGAACTGTGCCAAGGAGGCCTAGTGTATCTCCTATTCCTTCTTATAAACTTTTCAGTGTGTAACCTTTTCCACCAGGTCTTTGATCCATTTGGACTTAATTCTAGTGCAAGGTGACAAAGAAGGATCCAACTTTAGTTTTCTGCAGGTGCTTAACCAGTTCTGCCAGCACAACTTGTTGAAGAGGCTATCTTTCTTCCATTCTATTTTTTTGGCTCCCTTGTCAAAGATTAGGTGGCCATAGGTCTGTGGTTTAATATCTGGGTCCGCAGTTCTATTCCATTGGACTTCAGGCCTGTTCTTGTGCCAGTACCAAGCTGTTTTGAGAATTATAGCTCTGTAATAGAGTCTAAAGTTTGGAATTGAAATTCCTCCAGTGCTGTTCTTTCTGCTAAGAAGTGTTTTGCTTACGGGGTCTTTTATTATTCCATATGAAATTTTGAATTGCCTCTTCTATTTCTTTAAAGAATGACATTGGGATGTTGATGGGTATTGCATTGAATTTGTAGATAGCCCTTGGCAAGATTTTCATTTTCACTATGCTGATTCTTCCAATCCAGGAGCATGGGAGGTTTTTCCATTTCCTTAGTTCTGCTTTAATTTCCTTTTTTAGGGTTTTAAAGTTTTCATGTAAACGGTCCTTTACATTCTTGGTTAAGCTAATTCCTAGGTACTTCATTTTGTTTGAGGCTATTGTGAAAGGAGTTTCTTTCCTAATTATTGCCTCGTTCCTCTCACTGTTGGCGTAAAGGAAGGCAGTTGATTTGTGAGGGTTGATTTTATGGCCTGCTACCCTTCCAAAGCTTTGAATCAGCTCATGGATCTTGGGAGTAGAGTCTATAGGATTCTTTAAATACAGAATCTTGTCATCTGTGTGGCGAGCTCCTCGACCAGCGAGGAAGAACGACCACCACTCGAGGATTCTTCTCAAATCATACTTTATTTGAGAGCCTTTTGATTGCAGGCGGAGCAGGAAGCGAAAGGGGCGAGGCATCAAATAGCAGCTGCTTATATAGGGAACAAGAACACGGGTCGCTCCACCATTGGCTGCCGCCCTACTGCCACAACGAGGTGCCGCGGGATTGGCCAAGGATCATCATGTGATTCGCGCCTGCGCATAACTTAGGACACGTAGTCGAGCACAGCATTGCCTTATATGGAGTTGTTTACCTCTAAGGAGTCAGGAAACGGGCGCCATCTTATAATGGCGTTTGTCCCGGCTCCCTTCAGCTCCCCCTTCTTGTTTTGAGCATCAGGCAAAAGTAGAGGTCTGTTCTCTGAAGAGAATAAGGACAATGCAAGGCCTCCTCTCCAGGCTCTTTCCCAGAGGGTGACCCGCCAGTCCGATGCCCTTTTTTCAGAGGTGGGAAATTTTGGCATCTACCCACATGCAAACAGACGTGCTCTTCTCGAGAAAAGGCATCTCCCTTTTCCCAAGTGCAGTGCATACGCCTCGCATCATGTTTGCTCCAGATCTTAAGCTGCATACCTGTCCCTGTGCAATGGGATCTTGTCCCCCGGGGTGCAAAGGCTATGCAGAAAAATAAGGCTCAATTGCCCTTTAAGGCTGAAAGCCATATTTGGGGTGAGGATCCAACTTCCAAGGCGGCTAATGCTTGTGAAAATCATTACCTTATCCCTCTGTGTTTGGGCTTGCAGGTGACAGACCAACCATAGGCAGACCACACATCCTTTTCTTTTCAAGCATACTTAACCAAACTTGGGGGGAGTCATGCATTTCGAATGCTGCAAAAGCTAGTTTTATAATAGCATTATCTCTTTTTCATTTATAACTCATTTTACATAGCATCCAACACAAAATCCCCAACCCACACATCATTAATCCCAATAAGGCTAAACTTCCAGCCCATTCTTTTACCCAGGAGGACGCCTGTAATATCCAATCAGTAATTTTCCCAAAAAGGGGCCACATTTACCCTGGTTGAATTAACAATCATAATTTCATATCTGAATTGGCTTGTAAGGTTTTCAAAATCATTTGACCATTGTCCAGTTAACATCTGACCCAACTGCCTTGACAGATTAGCGGTATAAAGACATCGGCAACGTATAATTATCCAACTGTCTGTCCATGGGAAGAAAAGGTAACTGCAATGATGAATTGGTCGTGAAAAGATACGGGAAAACACGAGCGTCATGCTTCACAGGCATCGGTATTGGAAAGGTCTCCATCAGCGCCCACAATATCCTCTCCTGGGCCATCACTGGATCTGCTAGTATTACCACCAACATGAGAATGATCTTCATCGTCAGTGCCTTTCTCGGGTTCTCCTTCCACCTTTCACGTCAATCGCAATGGGACCCAAAGCGGTGTTTCCTGCTCCTGTGGAAAAACACAAACAGCTCCCCTGGATCTCCTTACTACGGGATCCGGTCTGCACCAAGTATTTGTAATAACATCCTTCCATTTAACCATCTCAGTTATAATTTTAGTGTTTGGGGCAGCATGTCTATCTGCTGCTGACTTATCATCACTATTTAAAATTAAAAAATTTAAAGTAAAAAGTGCAAGGGAAAGTCTTTCCCTGGGAGATGCTCCTTCCGTAATTCCCCCTTTTTGTTTTTGAAGTATTTCTTTTAATTTTTTGTTGGTTCTTTCCACAATTCCTTGTCCTTGTGGATTGTATGGTAATCCTGTTGTATGGGATACTTGCATTTGCGCACAAAAGGCGCGGAAACCATGAGAAGTATAGGCAGGGCCATTATCGGTTTTTAAGTGAAGGGGTTTTCCCCAGGCCGCCCAGGCTTCTAAACAATGTACTTTTACATGGGAAACCTTTTCTCCTGCCAAGGGCGTGGCATATACTATGCCAGAATAGGTATCCACTGAGACATGTAAATATTTTAATTTTCCAAATTCCGCTAAATGAGTAACATCCATTTGCCACAGGGCATTTGGTTTTAAGCCTCTAGAGTTTATCCCCACATTAGTAGAGGGGAGAAAAATCACACAAGACTGACAGGCTTTAACAATATTTCGTGCTTCATGTCTGGTTATATTACATTTTATTCTAAGAGTATTAGCAGGTACATGATATAACTGATGAAAAGTTTTTGCTGATTCTACAGAATCATTAGCTGTCAAAACCATGGCCCTAATTGCCTGATCTACCTGGGCATTAGCCTTAGCCATGGGACCTGGCAACAAGGTATGAGCTCTCATGTGCCCTATATAAAAGGGATTCTTTCTTGCCAAAATAAGGGATTGAATCTGTAATAATATGTTAGAAACCATGCTGGCCTGCCTAATTGAGGCGGCGACTTCAAGAGAAATAACAGCATTAACAACATATTGTGAATCAGAAAAATGATTAAAGGGCTCTTCAAATCTTTTAAACACCTCTAGAACCACCAGGCACTCCGTGACCTGGGGAACATCCGGTAGAAAATATAACACGACTGGATTTTGACCTTCCACCACAAAGGCACCCTGACCAGTTTTTGACCCATCAGTATAAATAGTCAAGGCTGTAACCAAAGGCTTCTTAGAGGTAATAATGGGAAAATAAACCAAATTTCTCTCTACAAAGGCAAACAGGGGATGCTTGGGATAATGGTTATCAATAATATTGGGAAAGGCACATAATAAAATTGCCCATATATCCACAGTGGCAGCCAAAGTTTCCACCTGATTCCTGGTATAGGGAATAATTAATTTATCGGGTATTTTAGCAAAATGCATCCAACAATACTTTAGGCCCAATAGGGCTTGAGTTGCAACAAGCTCAGGAAAATATTGAACAGTTCCTGCTCCAAGAGAATTACCATGAAGCAACCACAGAGGGCCGTCCTGCCATAAGACCCCTGTAGGATAATTCTTTGTCTTTAAAATACACAACGTAAGTAATTGACCTGGATTATAACGACACACTTGAGCCTTAATTATTGCCCCTTCAATCCTTTTTAGGGCCGCAAAAGCCTGTGGGGTAAGTTTTCGTGTAGATGTGACATCCGGGTTACCTTTCAAAATGGAAAATAAAGGCAGTAATTCTGCTCGAGGAATGTTTAAATATCCCCGGTTCCAGTTGATGTCTCCCAACAGTTGTTGAAAATCATTGAGTGTCTTTAAGTGGGCAGTCCGAATAGAAATTTTTTGAGGTCGAATAAAGGCAGGAGTAACAATGGCGCCTAAGAATTTTACCACCTTGGATTGTTGTACTTTATCAGGGGCAATAATAAGCCCTCTCTGTTCAAGTAGGGAAACCACCTGTTGATAGGCTCTATGAAGTACCTCAAGAGAGGAAGCAGCTAGCAGGATATCATCCATATAATGAATGATTTTTACCAGGGGAAACTCCTGTCTAACTGACAGCAGGGCCGAATCCACAAACAGTTGACAAATAGTCGGGCTATTAGCCATGCCTTGCGGCAAGACCTTCCACTGATACCGGACATCTGGCTGTTCATGATTAACAGAGGGCAACGTAAAGGCAAAACGTTCTCTATCCTCAGGGCAAAGGGTATTGAGAAGAAGCAATCTTTAATGTCTAAGCGCAACACAGGCCAATCTCGGGGCAGCGCCGAAAGTAGAGGAAGTCCTCTCTGGACTGGTCCCATGACCTGCATTTGCGCATTTACTGCCCTTAAGTCATGTAACAATCTGCACTTGCCAGAAGCCTTTTTAATAATAAAAATGGGTGTGTTCCAGGGAGATACAGAGGGCTCAACGTGTCCCAATTTTAACTGTTCCTCAACTAAATTTTTTGCAGCTTCCAATTTTTCTTGTGAAAGGGGCCACTGGGGGACCCACACCGATTTCTGACTCAACCAGGGTATGGGTACCGCATTATTATTGGAAGCTTTTGTTTCAGTGGCCCCTAGGAAAAACCCAATCCTTCCTATTAAATTTTGCAACAGGCTCAACGGGTTCTGGGCGTCCCTGAAGACATCTGCCAAGCCCTTGAGTTGGAACATATCCCTGCTGTTTCATGATGTTTTGACTAACTTCTGAATAATTATTAGTCAGTTTAAGTTTTAATTGTTGTTGCACATCCCGTCCCCAAAGATTGACAGGGACGTCGATTACAAACGGTTGGATTGTCCCCTGTTGGCCTTCTTCAGTTCTCCACGCTAACTCTTTAGCACTGACACAGGGAGTATTAGCATATCCAAGTCCTTGTAAAGTTTGAGAAGATTTTTGTAATGGCCACTGCTTGGGCCAGGCCTTTGATTGAATAATGCTCCGATCGGCTCCGGTATCTACCAGGCCAAGAAAGGACTTTCCCTCTATTTGTAGAGATAGCATGGGTCTCTGGTCCAATTCCATCGACAGGCATACAAGATCAATCCCTGTGGAGCCTAAGCCTGCGGCTCCCCTTTCCTTTTGTAGTGAAAGAAAGTTTTCATGTTTTGAAGGTAAAATTAAAAGCTGGGCAATCCTATCTCCCGGGGCTATAGAGATTACTCCGTAAGGGGAGTGGCACAAAACCTTGATTACTCCTGAATAGTCAGAATCTATAACGCCCGGGAAAATTATTAGTCCTTTTAAGGTGGAGGAGGAGCGCCCTAACACCAATCCCACCGTGCCTCTTTCTAATGGTCCAGTTACATTAGTATCCAATATTTGTACTCCCATGGCTGGAGTTAAGACCAATCTGGAGGAGGCACAGAGGTCCAACCCTGCGGAGCCTGGGGTTGCCCTTCTGGCCGAACTGGCTGCTGTAGGCTGGAAACAGGTGCCGGAGTCTGAAGTGCCCCATAAATTTGTGGGCCCTGGGGACGGGGGTCCCTTGTCCCGTTTTTTGGCTCCTGGCCTGCACTAAGAGAAGGAATGGGCTGTCCATTAATATCTTTTACTGACCTGCATTCATTGGCCCAATGTTTTCCCTTCTTGCACCTAGGACATGTTCCTGGCATCTTTTGAACTCCCTGAGGACCCTGGGGAGCAGTTCTGGGACACTGGTGTTTAAAGTGTCCAAGTTGGCCACATTTGAAGCATCCTTTACCTTTAGAGTCCTTGGCCGCTCGGGTGGCTGACAGTACAGCTGCAGCCAGGCCTGCATTAGTTAATGGCCCCCCTATTTCCCTGCAGGCTTTTACCCATGCTTCCAGGCCCTTTTCCTTGACCGGCACAATAGCTCTCTGACATTCCTTTGTACTTTGCTCAAAAATAATTTGTTGGACAAGTGGCATAAAGACTTCAAGATTTCCAAAAACGCGCTCCGCCGTTTCGAGCACACGGGCCACAAAATCAGAGAATGGCTCCGTGACAGCTTGAGTAACTTTGGTGAGGCTGCCAGTGACCTGGCCTTTGTTTGGGATTGCCCTCCAGGACTTGTAAAAAACCTCATTTATTTGTTTATAAACATCCCAGGGGAAATTTGTCTGATCGGCAGCCCATTGTCCTTGCCCTAGGAGCATGTCCATGGTCCACTCGGGCCGCCCTTCTTGTACATTTACTCTATATTGAGCCTGAGCTCTGTCCATAACTATAGACCTGAAGTCAAGGAACTGTCCATGATTGAGGCATGTCCGCGCGACCTCATACCAATCATTAGGTGTCATAGCATTAACAGTTAGTCTTCTAAGCAAGGCAGTGGTATAACTGGCCGTAACTCCATAATTAAGTACTGCCTCCATCAAATCCTTTAACTGTTTATAGGAGACTGGTTCAAAGGTCCTCTCCTGGGTAACTGGGTTCTCAAAAACTGGGAACGCAGCTGCCAGGCAGGACCAAGTGCTTCCTTTTATGAAATGACATTTTCCCAGCGCCACAGGATAGGGCGGGGGCGCAGAGGGCATGATTCTCTCTTGCTTATTTCCTTTAGACACTCCGGCCAGAAGAGGTCGTCGAACTCCATACCTACCCTCCTCATACCTAGCAACCGCCTCCTCCAAGCCTTCTCCCTCTTTCGGGTCCTGTTCCTCATCTGAATTGTTAGTCAAGTCCTCATCTGAGCTGTTTAATTCCTCATTTGAATCGTTTAGCTCCTCATCTCTAGACTCCCTTATTTGTAAATGTTGAAACCTGTCTAGATCCGGGTAAAGCTGCCCGGGGAGCGGCTCCATTGCTCTTATGACTTGGTCCTCCTTATCACCCTCCTGCACGGTATCTTGGTAGGGTGCGTTCACCCTCTGTTCTTTGACATAACGTCTCTTTTCTTTATTTTCTTTCCCTTTTCTTTTTGGCCTACCCTTTTCCTCCCCATTTGATTCTGCCTCGGAGAGACTATCCTGGCGCTTCATCAATGTCCTACTGACTTCCTTAACAATCTCAAGTTGCCGCAACGCAGACAAATGCAACAAAAACACACCAGCAGCACCCACAAAGGAAGGACAACAGCAAGCACCCAGAATTGTACCCCCAAAAACAGCATACCTGAGGATCTCAGCTGATCAGGCTGATACTTACCGACGTCTCCTCTCCGTATGTCGAGTTCTGAATCCTCCTCGGCCCCTCGCTTGTCGTCCTGTCTTCCCAGGGTCCCGGGTCTCGGCACCAGTTGCGGCGAGCTCCTCTACCAGCGAGGAAGAACGACGACCACTCGAGGATTCTTCTCAAATCATACTTTATTGGAGAGCCTTTTGATTGAAGGGGGAGCAGGAAGCGAAAGGGGCGAGGCATCAAATAGCAGCTGCTTATATAGGGAACAGGAACACGGGTCGCTCCACCATTGGCTGCCGCCCTACTGCCACAACGAGGTGCCGCGGGATTGGCCAAGGATCATCATGTGATTCGCGCATGCGCATAACTTAGGACACGTAGTCGAGCACAGCATTGCCTTATATGGAGTTGTTTACCTCTAAGGAGTCAGGAAACGGGCGCCATCTTATAATGACGTTTGTCCCGGCTCCCTACAATCTGCAAAGAGGGATAGTTTTATTTCCTCTTTCCTTACTTGGATCCCCTTTATGCTTGATTTTTGCCTTATTGCACTACCTAGGAATTCTAGTACTACGTTAAAAAGGAGTGGAGAGAGTGGGCATCGTTGTCTCGTTCCTGATTTTAGAGGGAATGGCTTTAGATTTTCACCATTAAGTATAATACTAGCAGTGGGTTTCTCATACACAGCCTTTATTACATTGAGAAATGTTCCATGGAGTCCTAGTTTCTCCACATCTTTTAACATAAAGGGGTTTTGGATCTTGTCAAATGCCTTTTCTGCATCTATTGAGAAAATCATGTGATTTTTGTCCTTGCTCCTGTTGATGTGTTGAATTATATTAATTGATTTGTGTATGTTGAACCACCTTTGCCTCGCTGTGATGAATCCAGTTTGATCATAGTGTATAATTTTTTTGATGAGTTGTTGTAGAGGGTTGGCCAGTATTTTGTTGAGAAGTTTTGCATCGATGTTCATCAAAGAAATGGGTTTATAGTTCTCTTTTTTTGATGAATCTCTGTCTGGTTTGGGGACGAGGGATATACTGGCTTCACAGAATGAGTTTGGTAAAGAACCTTCATTTTCAATTTCGTTGAAGAGCTTGAGGAGTATTGGTGTGAGCTCTGCTTTAAAGACCTTATAGAATTCAGATGTGAATCCATCTGGCCCTGGGCTCTTTTTAAGTGGAAGTTGTCTAATTTCCATTTCTATTTCAGAGCTTGAAATAGGCCTGTTGATTTGGGTTAGCTCTTTTTGGTTCAGTGTGGGTATGTTAATATTGTCTAGGAATTCATCCATTTCTTCTAGATTCTCAAATTTGTTGGCGAAAAGGTTTGAGAAGTATTCCCTCATAATATTCTGGATCTTGGTAATTTCTGTCGTGATATTACCATTTTCATCTGCGATTTTTTTTTATTTCGATATGCTGTCTTGTTTTTTTGGTAAGATTTGCTAAGGGCTTGTCAATTTTGTTAATTCTTTCAAAGAACCAACTCCTTGTTTTGTTGATTCTTTCTATAGGTTTTTTTTATTCCAAATCATTTAATTCTGCTTTGATTTTAATAATTTGCTTTCTCCTAATGGGTTTAGGGTTGGTTTGTTGCTCTTTTTCCAGGAGGTTAAAGTGAGACATTAACTAGTTGGTTTGCCATTTTTCCAACTTGCTGTTGTAGGCACTCAGCACTATAAATTTTCCTCTGAGTACTGCCTTTGTTGTGTCCCTAAGGAGTTAATATTTGTGTGCTCCTTATTGTTCAATTTCATAAACAGTTGGATATCTGTTCTGATCTCTTCTATTACCCATTGTTTTTGATTCAACAATGTGTTGTTCAGTCTCCATGAGTTACAGGGTTTTCGTTGGTGGAGATATGTGTTCAGCTCCAATTTGATGCCTTTATGGTCTGAGAGTGTGCATGGAATAATTTCAGTGTTTCTGAATCTGTCCAGGTTTGTTTTATGGCCTAAGATGTGGTCTATTATGGAAAATGTTTCATGTGCTGCTGAGAAAAACGTATATTGTGTTGTTACTGGGTGGAATATTCTGCAGATGTCTGTTAGATCTAGTTGGTCTATATAGTTGTTCAGTTCTCAGGTTTCTCTGTTGAGTTTTGCCTTGTTGATCTGTCCATAGGTGAGAGTGGTGTGTTAAAATCACCAACAATCACTGTATTTCGATCTATGTATGGTTTCAGTGTAAGTGAAGTTTGCTTGATGAAGTTTGGAGCTCCGGGATTGGGTGTGTAAATATTTAGGATCGTTATGTCTTCCTGGAGGAAAGATCCCTTTAGTAGTATGTAGTAACCTTCTCTGTCTTTTCTTACTAATTTTAGTTTGAAGTCTATTGTATCTGATATGACGATGGCAACTCCAGCCTGTTTATGGGGGCAGTTAGCTTGATAGAGTTTATTCCAACCTCTCACTTTCAAATGATGATTGTTTTTGGGTAAGATGTGTCTCTTGAAGACAGCAGAACGATGGCTCTTGCTTTTTGATCCAACTAGACAGCCTATGCCGTTTAATTGGAGAGTTAAGTCCATTGATATTGGGAGTTAGGATTGAGAGATATTTATTAGTTCCTACCATTTTTAAAAGCTTTTAGTAGGGTCTGTGTCTTGACAGTTATTGTGGTCCTTAGATGGTATGCTGTTTAGGTGACATTTCTTTCCCTATATTGCATTTATTTTGGTTTTCTCTGTATAGAGCATCTTTGAGAATTCTCTGTAGTGTTGGATTTGTTTCGACATATTGTTGCAGCTTTTCCCTGGAATGAAATGTTTTTATTGTTCCCTCAGTTATGAATGAGAGCTTAGCTGGCTACAATATTCTTGGTTGGTAGTTATTTGATTTAAGGGCATGATATATATGCTTCCAGTCACTTCGTGCTTGCATGGTCTCTGCTGAGAAATCTGGGGTTATTCTGATTGGTTTGCCTTTATAGGTTACTGATCCCCTTTCCCTGGCTGCTTTTAGGATCTTTCATTTCGTTTCTATTGATCCAGTTCGGATCACAATGTGGCGGTGGGATGTTCTTTGCTGGTCAGGTCTGTTTGTGGATCTAAAAGCTTCTCGTATCTGGATGGGCCTGCCCTTCTGGATATTTGGGAAATTCTCTGAAGTGATTCCCTGAAGTATATTTCCAATACCATTGACCTCTTTCTCCACGCCCTCCTCAATATCAACTAGCCTTAAATTAGGCTTCCTAATTGTATCTTGGACCTCCTGAAGCGCTCTCTCAATTTTCCTAGATTTGGTTTGACTCATTTTCTGTTCTTTCTCTATAATAACTAAATTATCTTCAGCCCCGGAAATTCTCTCTTCTGCATTGTCTAACCTGCTATCAAATCTATCTTCTTTATTTTTCATCTCCCTTGCTTCTAATTGCTCACTTTTGAGGCCTTGCATCTCTTGTTTTAAATCATGTATGGATTTCTATATCTCCTTGATTTCCTTTTGAGTGCTTAGCTCAGTAGCTTTATTTTCTTTGGACATTTGCTGGAGTTTGGTCACGTTTTTATTTGTGGATTCTATGAATTCATCCATCTTTCTTTGAAAAACCTTTATTATGGCCTCCTTTATGGCTTCTTCTTTTTCATTATCGCCTTGTTTATGCTTTCCTCTTGTTCAGCTATGGCTTCCTCAATTATCTCTTTCTTTATATTTTCACATTTTTCATTAATGATGTTTATCAATTGCATTTGTGTAGCACTTGGAAGACTCTCCTCTAGGTTTGCCAGTGACTGTTCCATTGTCTGTTTACATTGGGTGGGGGATGTTGTTTCTTGATTTGACATTTTTCTTGAGTTTCTTTTTCTGCCCATTTGAAAATGGGAGCAAGAGTACTACTAAATACGATTATAGTTTTTCAGATATAACCAACCTAGACCTCTGTAGCTGGAAGACACTAGATGTTCACAAGTTTTGATTGGTATTATCACTCTTTCTTTTTGTGCACTTACAGACCAGTCTAATACATCCACTGATAAGTGATTTATACCCAAAACAATAAGCCTCTCAATACAATCTCTATTGTCTTTAAGTCCCTCTGAGGCTAGAGAATAAATAACCACCTACATATACAATATTGCTCAACAGCCATGAAGTGTAGATCCGTGCAGTATAAGGGTTGAAAGACGAGCAGAGGTCCAGAGATAGAAAAAAAGAATGAGAGAGGTCAGGGGAAGTACAAGAGGATTAATGTAGGAGTGTAAGAATATTGTAGTCATGAAGAAAAGGTATAGCATAAGGATAACTGACCTAAGCTGGTAAGTAAGTAGCATATTCGAGTACAAAATTTGGAAAGTAATAGAAAAAAAACTTATGTGTTGCTGCACGACTAGCTCTTAGCCCAACCAGTGGCCTCACAGTGGACCATGGGATGGATCTGTTTTTCTTGTCTAGGTTGAGGGAAAGGGGTATTTCACAAGATGCAGAAGCGAAGATTTCAGAAGCCAATGCTGTGAGTGAATTAGCTCGTAAAAAGCATTTTTATTTTCTTTTATCTTTCTGCCAGTCTTGGGGCTGGAATTCAGGGCCTGAGAACTGTCCTCGGGTTTTCTCAAGTCTAGCCCTCTGCCACTTGAGCCACAGTGCCACATCTAGATTTTCTATCTATGTGATACTGAGCAATCAAACCCAGATCTTCATGGATGCTAGGCAAGCACTCTACCACTATGCCAAACTCTCAACCGTGACATAGTAATTATAAAGTCATCATCATCATATCAAAATATCCTTTCTCCTACAAAGAATGAACACTTATCTATGTGTGTAATGCTTTTTTTAAATTTCACTAATTCTGCTGTGTTTTTCCCTCTTGCATTTTTTGCACATGACAGCAAAGCTAATCATCAGGAAAAAATTGATTAGGATACAGAAACCTAATAATATCCTAGTAGATTGACGTCAAAAATATGTGCAAGATGCCCTGTGTGTTTGACCTAGTGGTAGAGTCCTTGGCTACCACGCAAAAAGACTCAGGTTGGATTCCTCATTACCACATACATAGAAAATGCTGCAAGTGGTGCTGTGGCTCGGTGGGACAGCTAAAGCCTAAAGAAAGCCCAAGAACAATGTTCACACTCTGAGGTCAAGTCCCAATCCTAGAAAAAACAAAAAAAAATTCGACAAGGGGCAAAATGCAGACAGAGAAGGCAAGGTGAAGCAAATGCTTTGTAAAGGATGAGGGCTATATTGACCCTTAAGTTTGGATCTTACCTAAGAAAGGCTCCTTGAGCCTGAGACCAGACTGGTAGTTGGGCCTAGTGGAAGACATTGGGATTGGACAAATAGGGTGTGCTGTTTACTACATCCACATGTATATTGTGAGATTGGAGGAGAGATTCAGCCTCCAGTATGTCTTCAGTGAGGTTTTCTGTGAGCAAGGATCTTTGGTCATTGGGCCCTGAAAGGTGACCCTGCCTCCCTCACAATGGAACAGAATATGGAACCCTGGTAACCAAGCCACTGTAACTAACAACCAGCTCAAACCAGCTCACTTGGCCTGTGGCTCAGGAGGAAGAAAGATGTTGCTGTGCTGTTGCCAAATGTCTGGAAACTCGAGTCTCAGGCATGGAAGTTGTGGATGTCTTACTCGAAGATGTACATGCTAGATCTTTGCCAAGCCACAAATCCAGTATAACAGGCCTTTCTCTAAGAGAAGGACAGGAAAATCCAGGGCAACCAGATGAGGTAAATTTCTAAGAAGAAATGTATTTGACCCCATCATCCTCCCCACACACTACAACTTTTTTTTTCATTTTTTTATTGTAATTAGTAAAAGGGTTACATGATATTTGCCAGATAGAAGGTGAATTAATTCACATACATTGATACACTTTCACATGTCTTGGTACCCACTTCCCTGCAACCTCACACCCCCCACCCGTCTTGGTTTTCCCCTCTTCCCTATCAAATTTCAAATATCCAAATACAAATAAATTCAATATATCAGATAACAAAGTGAGATACAATACCAATATGGGATAACAAAGGGACAGCAAAGGAGATGAGAGACAACATAGTACATTAAGGACAACAATCATTCATTATATGGCTTTTGTTTCAATATCCCTGGAGGTCCTTTCAATTAGCTTCATATTATATGGCCTTATATATGGCCTTTTGCTCTATTGCAAATCTCTGCTAGTAGAGCCCAAGGTTTCTACTGATTATGACGAATGAGGGAAACCACTGAGCCTAAGTTCCTTTGAGTCTGGCTTACTTCACTTAATGTGATTTGTTCTAAGTCTTTCCATATCCTCACAAATGGGGCGATGTCATCCTTTCTGACAGCAGCATAGAATTCCATTGTGTACAAATACCACAACTGGTTGATCCACTCATCAACTGAGGGACATCTGGGTTGGTTCCATACCTTTCCTATGGTGAATAGCGCTGCAATGAACATTATTGTGCTAGTGCGTTTAGTATACCCTTGTTTCTGGATTGTTGGGTAAATGCCAAGTAGAGGAATTGCTGGGTCATAGGGGAGTTCTATGTTTAGCCTTTTGAGGCACTGCCACACTGCTTTCCATAGTGGTTGAACGAGTTTGCACTCCCACCAACAGTGTAGTAGTGATCCCTCCTGGCCACATCCCATCCACCATCTGTTCTCATTCGTTTTCCTGATCCTGGCCATTCTAACTGGAGTGAAGTGGAATCTTAGAGTTCTTTTGATATGCAATTCTTTTATGACCAGAGATGTTGAGCATTTCTTCATGTGTCTATAGGCCATTTTTGTTTCTTTTTCAGAGAAGACTCTCTTTAAGTCTTTGGCCCATTTTTTAATGTGATGGGTGTTACTTTCGAGGTTAGTTTTGGAGTGATTCAATTTTTTGAGTTGTTGATATATTTTAGATATGAGGCCTTTGTTCGTTGTTTGGTTGGTGAAGATCTTCTCCCACTCTGTAGGCTTCCTGATTAGTTTACTAGCTATATCCGTTGCCATACAAAATCTCTGCAGTTTAATGCAGTCCCACTTATCCAGCCTTTCTCTGATTTGTTGTGATTCTTGGTCCTTATTAAGAAAGTTTCGACCTGTGCCAAGGAGGCCTAGTGTATCTCCTATTTCTTCCTGTAAACTTTTCAGTGTGTCAGTTTTACCTCCAGGTCTTTGATCCATTTGGAGTTAATTCTAGTGCAAGGTGACAAAGAAGGATCCAACTTTAGTTTTCTGCTGATGCTTAACCAGTTCTGCCAGCACAACTTGTTGAAGAGGCTATCTTTCTTCCATTCTATTTTTTTGGCTCCCTTGTCAAAGATTAGGTGGCCATAGGTCTGTGGTTTAATATCTGGGTCCGCAGTTCTATTCCATTGGACTTCAGGCCTGTTCTTGTGCCAGTACCAAGCTGTTTTGAGAATTATAGCTCTGTAATAAAGTCTAAAGTTAGGAATTGAAATTCCTCCAGCGCTGTTCTTTCTGCTAAGAAGTGTTTTGCTTACGGGGTCTTTTATTATTCCATATGAAATTTTGAATTGCCTCTTCTATTTCTTTAAAGAATGACATTGGGATGTTGATGGGTATTGCATTGAATTTGTAGATAGCCCTTGGCAAGATTGTCATTTTCACAATGTTGATTCTTCCAATCCAGGATCATGGGAGGTTTTTCCATTTCCTTAGTTCTGCTTTAATTTCCTTTTTTTAGGGTTTTAAAGTTTTCATGTAAACGGTCCTTTACATTCTTAGTTAAGCTAATTCCTAGGTACTTTATTTTGTTTGAGGCTATTGTGAAAGGAGTTTCTTTCCTGATTATTGCCTCATTCCTCTCACTGTTGGCGTAAAGGAACGCAGTTGATTTGTGAGGGTTGATTTTATGGCCTGCTACCCTTCCAAAGCTTTGAATCAGCTCACGGATCTTGGGACTAGAGTCTATAGGATTCTGTAAATACAGAATCATGTCATCTGCAAAGAGGGATAGTTTTATTTCCTCTTTCCCTACTTGGATCCCCTTTATGCTTGCTTCTTGCCTTATTGCACTGCCTAGGAAATTTAGTACTATGTTAGAAGGGAGTGGACAGAGTGGGCATCCTTATCTCCTTCCTGATTTTAGAGGGAATAGCTTTAGATTTTCACCATTACGTATAATACTAGCAGTGGGTTTCTCATACACAGCCTTTATTACATTTAAAAATGTTCTATGGAGTCCTAGTTTCTCCACATCTTTTAACATAAAGGGGTTTTGGATCTTGTCAAATGCCTTTTCCGCATCTATTGAGACAATCATGTGATTTTCGTCCTTGCTTCTTTTGATGTGTTGAATTATATGAATTGATTTGTGTATGTTGAACCAGCTTTGCCTCCCTGTGATGAATCCAGTTTGATCATAGTGTATAATTTTTTGATGAGTTGTTGTAGACGGTTGGCCAGTATTTTGTTGAGAAGTTTTGCATCGATGTTCATCAAAGAAATGGGTCTATAGTTCCCTTTCTTTGATGAATCTCTGTCTGGTTTGGGGATGAGGGATATACTGGCTTCACAGAATGAGTTTGGTAAACAACCTTCATTTTCAATTTTGTAGAAGAGCTTG
Organism: Megascapheus bottae; assembly: GCF_031878675.1. Taxonomy (NCBI): domain Eukaryota; kingdom Metazoa; phylum Chordata; class Mammalia; order Rodentia; family Geomyidae; genus Megascapheus; species Megascapheus bottae. The sequence continues at coordinate 3,116,687 of NW_028327641.1, read as the reverse complement.
AGGAGTATTGGTGTGAGCTCTGCTTTGAAGACCTTATAGAATTCAGCTGTGAATCCATCTGGCCCTGGGCTCTTTTTAAGTGGAAGTTGTCTAATTTCCATTTCTATTTCAGAGCTTGAAATAGGCCTGTTGAGTTGGGTTAGCTCTTCTTGGTTCAGTGTGGGTATGTTAATATTTTCTAGGAATTCATCCATTTCTTCTAGATTCTCAAATTTGTTGGCGTAAAGGTTTGAGAAGTATTCCCTCATGATATTCTGGATCTTGGTAATTTCTGTCGTGATATTACCATTTTCATCAGCGATTTTGTTTATTTCGATATGCTCTCTTGTTTTTTTTGGTAAGATTTGCTAAGGGCTTGTCAATTTTGTTAATTCTTTCAAAGAACCAACTCCTTGTTTTGTTGATTCTTTCTATAGGTTTTTTTATTCCAATTCATTTAATTCTGCTTTGATTTTAATAATTTGCTTTCTCCTAATGGGTTTAGGGTTGGTTTGTTGCTCTTTTTCCAGGAGGTTAAAGTGAGACATTAACTAGTTGGTTTGCCATTTTTCCAACTTGCTGTTGTAGGCACTCAGCACTATAAATTTTCCTCTGAGTACTGCCTTTGTTGTGTCCCTAAGGAGTTGATATTTGTGTGCTCCTTATTGTTAAATTTCATAAACAGTTGGATATCTGTTCTGATCTCTTCGATTACCCATTGTTTTTGATTCAACAATGTGTTGTTCAGTCTCCATGAGTTACAGGGTTTTCGTTGGTGGAGATATGTGTTCAGCTCCAATTTGATGCCTTTATGGTCTGAGAGTGTGCATGGAATAATTTCAGTGTTTCTGAATCTGTCCAGGTTTGTTTTATGGCCTAAGATGAGGTCTATTATGGAAAATGTTCCATGTGCTGCTGAGAAAAACGTATATTGTGTTGTTACTGGGTGGAATATTCTGCAGATGTCTGTTAGATCTAGTTGGTCTATATAGTTGTTCAGTTCTCAGGTTTCTCTGTTGAGTTTTGCCTTGTTGATCTGTCCATAGGTGAGAGTGGTGTGTTAATCTCACCAACAATCACTGTGTTTCGATCTATGTATGGTTTCAGTGTAATTAAAGTTTGCTTGATGAAGTTTGGGATTGGGTGTGTAAATATTTAGGATCGTTATGTCTTCCTGGAGGAAAGATCCCTTTAGTAGTATGTAGTAACCTTCTTTGTCTTTTCTTACTAATTTTAGTTTGAAGTATATTGTATCTGATATGAGGATGGCAACTCCAGCCTGTTTATGGGGGCAGTTAGCTTGATACAGTTTATTCCAACCTCTCACTTTCAAAAGATGATTGTTTTTGGGTAAGATGTGTCTCTTGAAGACAGCAGAACGATGGCTCTTGCTTTTTGATCCAACTAGACAGCCCATGCCGTTTAAATGGAGAATTAATTCCATTGATATGGGGAGTTAGAATTGAGAGATATTTATTAGTTCCTACCATTTTTAAAAGCTTTTAGTAGGGTCTGTGTCTTGACAGTTCTTGTGGTCCTTAGAGGGTATGCTGTTTAGGTGCCATTTCTTTCCCTATATTGCATTTATTTTGGTTTTCTATGTATAGAGCATCTTTGAGAATTCTCTGTAGTGTTGGATTTGTTTCGACATATTGTTGCAGCTTTTCCCTGGAATGGAATGTTTCTATTGTCCCCTCAGTTATGAATGAGAGCTTAGCTGGCTACAGTATTCTTGGTTGGTAGTTATTTGATTTAAGGGCATGACATATATGCTTCCAGTCACTTCGTGCTTGCATGGTCTCTGCTGAGAAATCTGGGGTTATTCTGATTGGTTTGCCTATATAGGTTACTGATCCCTTTTCCCTGGCTGCCTTTAGGGTCTTTCATTTCGTTTCTATTGATCCAGTTCGGATCACAATGTGGCGGTGGGATGTTCTTTGCTGGTCAGGTCTGTTTGTGGATCTAAAAGCTTCTCGTATCTGGATGGGCCTGCCCTTCTGGATATTTGGGAAATTCTCTGAGATGATTCCCTGAAGTATATTTCCAATACCATTGACCTCTTTCTCCACGCCCTCCTCAATACCAACTAGACTTAAATTAGGCTACGTAATTGTATCTTGGACCTCCTGAAGCCCTCTCTCAATTTTCCTAGATTTGGATTGACTCATTTTCTATTCTTTCTCTATAATAACTAAATTATCTTCAGCCCCGGAAATTCTCTCCTCTGCATTGTCTAACCTGCTATCAAAGCTATCTTCTTTATTTTTCATCTCCCTTGCTTCTAATTGCTCACTTTTGATGCCTTGCTTCTCTTGGTTTAGATCATGTATGGATTTCTTTATTTCCTTGATTTCCTTTTGAGTGGTTAGCTCAGTAGCTTTATTTTCTTTGGACATTTGCTGGAGTTTGGTCACGTTTTTATTTGTGGATTCTATGAATTCATCCATCTTTCTTTGAAAAACCTTTATTATGGCCTCCTTTATGGCTTCTTCTTTTTCACTTATCACCTTGTTTATGCTTTCCTCTTTTTCAGCTATGGCTTCCTCCATTATCTCTTTCTTTATTTTCACATTTTTCATTAATGATGTTTATCAATTGCATTTGTGTAGCACTTGGAAGACTCTCCTCTAGGTTTGCCAGTGACTGTTCCATGGTCTGTTTACATTGGGTGGGGGATGTTGTTTCTTGATTTGACATTTTTCTTGAGTTTCTTTTTCTCCCATTTGAAAATGGGAGCAAGATTACTACTAAATACGATTATAGTTTTTCAGGTATAACCAACCTAGACCTCTGTAGCTGGCAGACACTAGATGTTCACAAGTTTTGATTGGTATTATCACTCTTTCTTTTTGTGCACTTACAGACCAGTCTAATACAACCACTGATAAGCGATTTATACCCAAAACAATAAGCCTCTCAATCCAATCTCTATTGTCTTTAAGTCCCTCTGAGCCTAGAGAATAATTAACCACCTACAAATACAATATTGCTCAACAGCCATCAAGTGCAGATCCGTGCAGTATAAGGGTTGAAAGACGAGCAGAGTTCCAGAGATAGAAAAAAAGAATGAGAGAGGTCAGGGGAGGTACAAGAAGATAAACGTAGGAGTGTAACAATATTGTAGTAATGAAGAAAAGGTATAGCATAAGGATAACTGACCTAAGTTGGTAAGTAGGTAGCATATTTGAGTAAAAAGTTTGGAAAATATTAGAATAAAACTTATGTGTTGCTGCACGACTAGCTCTTAGCCCAACCAGTGGCCTCACAGTGGACCATAGGATGGATCTGTTTTTCTGGTCCACGTTGAGGGAAAGGGGCATTTCACAAGATGCAGAAGCAAAGATTTCAGAAGCCAATGCTGTGAGTGAATTAACTCGCAAAAAGCATTTTTATTTTCTTTTATATTTCTGCCAGTCTTGGGGCTGGAATTCAGGGCCTGAGAACTGTCCTCGGGTTTTCTCAAGTCTAGCCCTCTGCCACTTGAGCCACAGTGCCACATCTAGATTTTCTATCTATGTGATACTGAGCAATCAAACCCAGATCTTCATGGATGCTAGGCAAGCACTCTACCACTATGCCAAACTCTCAACCCTGACATAGAAATTATAAAGTCATCATCATCATATCATAATATCCTTTCTCCTACAAAGAATGAACACTTATCTATGTGTGTAATGCTTTTTTTAAATTTCACTAATTCTTCTGTGCTTTTCCCTCTTGCATTTTTTACACATGACAGCAAAGCTAATCATCAGGAAAATTGATTAGGATACAGAAACCTAATAATATCCTAGTAGATTGACGTCAAAAATATGTGCAAGATGCCCTGTGTGTTTGACCTAGTGGTAGAGTCCTTGGCTACCACGCAAAAAGACTCAGGTTGGATTCCTCATTACCACATACATAGAAAACGCTGCAAGTGGTGCTGTGGCTCGGTGGGACAGCTAAAGCCTAAAGAAATCCCAAGAAAAATGTTCACACTCTGATTTCAAGTCCCAAGACTATCAAAAACAAAAAAAAAATTCGACAAGGGGCAAAAAGCAGGCAGAGAATTCTCTGTGAAGTAAATATTTTGTAAAGGATGAGGGCAATATTGACCCTTGAGTTTGGATCTTACCTAAGAAAGGCTCCTTGAGCCTGAGACCAGACTGGTAGTTGGGCCTAGTGGAAGACATTGGGAATGGACAAATAAGGTGTACTGTTTACTACATCCACATGCATATTGTGAGATTGGAGGAGAGATTCAGCCTCCAGTATGTCTTTGATTGACCTCCAGGTCTTTGATCCATTTGGAGTTAATTCTAGTGCAAGGCGACAAAGAAGGATCCAACTTTAGTTTTCACTGTAATTTCATCCACTACCCCAAAAATGCCATCATTATTTTTTTCTGTGCAGATCTTCTTTTTATGTATTTATTTTTATTGTAATTTATAGAAGGGTTACATTATATTCACCAGATAGAAGGTGCATTAGTTCTCAAACTTTGATACCCCATGTAATGATATGGTCCCCATTTCCCTTCCCCTACCCCCACTCATGTTCATTTCCCCCCTTCCCTATCCAATTTCAAATAACCAATTAGGCACATATGAAATATATCAGAAAACAAGGTGAAATATTGTAACAATATGATATAACCAAGGGATAGCAAAAGAGATAAGAGATCACATAGTTCATTAAGGACAACAATCACTCATTATATGAGTTTTGTTTCTTCATGTTGGAGGTCCTTACATTTAGTGTCATACTATTTGTCACGATGTCTCTAGATTTTGTTCTATTGTACATCTCTGGTAGCAGAGCCCAAGGTTTTTACTGAATTTGACAAAAGAGAGAGACTCTTGGGCCTATGTTCCTTTGAGTTTGGCTTACTTCACTTAGTATGATTTTTTTCCTTTTCATCCACTACCCCGACAATGCCATTATTTTATCTTGTCGGTTGGCTATGTATCATTCCATTGCGTGTGTGTGTGTGTGTGTGTGTGTGTGTGTGTGTGTGTGTATGTGTATGTGTGTGTGCGTGTATCACATTTTTTGTAGTAGGGCATCTGGTTGTTTCCATCATCCAGCCTCATTTTCTACAGATATTTTTATAGTCTCTTTTTTATTTTCAGGGTAATGTATAGAGGGGTTACGATTACATTTACAGGTAGTGGACTGCATTACTTCTCACACGTTTATTCCACTCCACCTGTTTTTGTCCCCAGTTCCCTCTCCCCTCCCCTTCCCAATCATCTTGTTTCCCCCTTCCCTTTCCTATTTGACATAAACAAATAAATATATATACAATATGCCAGGGAAAAAATCAGATACAGTAACAATCTGACATTAACCAAAGGGCAAAATAAGAGATGAGAAATAACATAGTAGATTAAGGAAAAAATCAAACAAGATTAAGAGCAACGATGACACAAGATATAGCTCTTGTTCCCATATCCTAGAGATACTTTCAGTTAGTCTCATCCTATATGACCTTATATACCTAGGTTTTTGAGTTATTGTAATCCTCTGCTAGGAGAGTCCTAGATGTGAACTAATTATTACAAATGAGGGAAACCATTGAGCTTATGTTTCTTTGGGTCTGGCTTGCTCTCACTTAATATGAATTTTTCCAATTCTTTCCATTTCCTTACAAATGGGGCGATGTCATTCCTTCTGATGGCAGCATAGCATTCCATTGTGTATAAGTACCACATCTTCTTGATTCAGTCATCTACTGAGTGGCATCTGGGTTGGTTTCATATCTTTGCTATGGTAAATAGTGTTGCAATGAGCATCATTGTGCTAGTGGCTATAGTATGCCCTTTTTTCTGGACAATTGGGTAGATGCCAAGTAGTGGATTTGCTGGATCATAGGGGAGCTCTATGTTCAGTCTTTTGAGGAACCACCACACTGCTTTCCCTAGTGATTGAATGAGTTTACACTCACACCAACAGTGTAGGTGTGATCCCCTCTGGTCACTTCCCCACCAGTATCTCTTATTAGATTTTTTGATAATGGCCATTCTGACTGGAGTCAGGTGGAATCTCAAAGTTGTTTTGATTTTCATTTCCCTTATTGCTAGAGATATGGAGCATTTCTTCATGTGTCTAAAGCCCATTTTAATTTTTTCTTCAGGGAATACTCTTTTAAGTCTTTAGCCCACCTTTTAATAGGATGGTTGTTTCTTTGAAGATTTGTTTGGGAGAGATTCATTTTTTTCAGCTATATATATATTTTAGATAACTACATATATTTTTGTAGAAAAAAGAATGGAAGCCATCATGCTGGCTCACAACTTAATTTCAGCTGCTTAGGAGGCTCAGGGCTTAGGATCACAGGTCAAAGCCAACCAGGGCCCTACAGTGTGTGAGATCAAACTCTGTGACCATACAAGGACTGTAAGAGGAATCTCACTGCCTGGGAATGTAGCTTAATGGTAGAGTGCTCACCTAGAATGCATGAAGACCTAGATTCTATTCACCGGTACCGAATACTCAGAAAAAAGCTAGAAGTGGTGCTGTGTCTCAAGAGGCAGAGCACTCACCTTGGGCAAGCGAGTCCAACGAAAATGTCTAGGCCCTGAGTCCAAGCCCTAGGACTGGCAAAAAGAAAAAAAAGAGCAATCTTACTTAAGTAACAAGGAATGTACCCTATATTTATACAGACTGAAAAATTCATTAAGAAATTAGAAAATATGTATAAAGTGCATAATTTCTTTTGCGTGTTGGCACTGGGTATTCAACTGAGTTCTTTAGCTCTATCCCTGACCTTTTCTGCTCAAGGCTAGCACTCTACCAATGCAGCCCCAAATCAACTATCTTCAATTGAGATATAAGCGATGAATATTTCAGGGTGCTTCATGAAAAACATTTTTATAAATTGAAACTTTCAACACAGTCTTATTTTAGTATGAATGTTGAGATGGGAAGAGACAGAAAAAGTGAAATGTTTCCTGATCCCCATAGAGAAGAGACTCAGCAGAACCACTGTGGTCTGCAGGCTTCTTTGTGAGTTTTGTTTGCTTGTTTGATTTTTGTCTATTTTGGAGCTTGAACTCTGGGCCTGGGCACTGTCCCTGAGCTCTTCAGCTCAAGGCTAGTGCTTTAATCTGTGAGCCACAGTGCCATTTCTGGTTTTTCTGGCAGATAACTGGGTACTTTGGCTGGCTTTAAACTTTGATTCTCAGATCTTAGCCTCCTGAGTAGCTAAGATTATAGGTGTGAGGTACCATCACCAGGCTGCTGCTCTGTTACTCTGCAGGTTCTGGATCAAGAACTTCAAGTTCTTACTTCAATTTTTTCTTCTCTTGCCTGATACTCTGCCATTTGAATGAAGCCCCAGTTCCTGGTCTTTGTTGATTAATGAGAGATATTCTGATTTTCTAATATTCAGAGCAATGATTATAAAACCCAGCATTTTACTTACTTGAATAAATTAAGAGACAGGACCTACTGAGATGGAAAACACAATTCTTTTTTCAAGTTGCTATCCTGTTCTAATGCATAAGTCTGGCTATTTTGCTTACACACAAATATGTATTTTACCAGTTTCTACTCTATTTTTGCTTAGCTTAAAACCACCACTGCCATTTCATGGATTTTGTTATTATTGTTTGTGGTGCTTGAACTCTGTGCCTGGGCTGTTCCTCAGATCTTCAGTTCAATGCCAGTGCTCTACTCCTTTTGATTTGGCCAGTCCTGGGCTTGAGCTCAGGGACTGAGCACTGTCCTTATATTTTCTCCAGGCTAGGGCTCTACCACTTCAGCCTCAGCACCACTTCCAGCATTTTTCTATGTATGTGGTATTGAGAAATTGAGCCCAGGTCTTCGTGCATGCTAGGCAAGCACTCTACCACTAGGCCAAAGTCCCAGCCTAAAATTATTCATCATTACTATTAGCTATCTTCTTTTTTCATTATTGATTCGTCATGGTGCTTGGACTTTGGGCCTGGACACTGTCCCTGAGCTCTTCAGCTCAAGGCTAGTGTTCTTCCTCTACAGCTCCATTTTTGGTTTCTGGTAGTTAATTGGTGATGGAAGTCTCACAAACATATGTGTCCAGGCAGGCTTTGGGCTTTGAACCAAGATCCTCCAATCTCAGCCTCCAAAGTAGCTAGAATTACACGCTTCAGCCAGCAGTGCCTGACTGTTTGATGTCTCTGTCTCTGTCTCTCTGTCTCTGTCTGTCTCTGTCTCTCTGCCTGTCTGTCTCTCTCTCTCTCTCTCTCTGCCTCTCTCTCTCTGTCTCTCTGGCTCTCTCTGGCTCTCTCTGTCTCTCTCCCCCCCCCCCCTCTCTCTCTCTCTCTCTCTCTCTCTCTCTCTCTCTCTCTCTCTCTCTCTCTCTCTCTGTCTTTTGGTTGTAAGACTTTAATTGTGCACCTGGGCATTGTCCCTGGGCTCTTCAGCTCAAGGCTACAACCTTAAACACCTTGAGCCACAGTGTCACTGCTGGTTTTCTGGTGCTTAAGTGGAAGTAACAGTTTCATGGACTTTAGTGTCTGGCCTGGCTTTGAACTGTGATCCTCAGGACCCAACCTTCTGAGATCATTTCCAGCTTTTTTTTGGTGTAAGTGGTACAGAGTAATTGAACACAGGGCTTTGTGCATACCAGGCAAGCAAACTACCACTAGTGTGCACTCCAGCCTTAGATAAGGGCTTTCTTTTTCGTTTTCTTTTTTTCACTCATGGGGCTTGAACTCTGGGCCTGGATGTTTACCTTAAGCTCTTCAGCTCAAGGCAAGAGCTCTACCCCTTGAGGCACATTGTCATTTTGAATTTTCTGGATTATTTGGAAATAAGATTCTCACAGATTTTTATGCCTGGGCCGTCTTTGAACCTCGATCCTCCAGGGTAGCTAGGATTACCAGGGTGAGCCACCAGTCACGGGCATTAAATTATTATTTTTTGCATGTCCTATGGCTTCAACTCATGGCCAGAGCACTGTCCTAGGGCTTGCTCAAGGATAGCACTTTACTTCAGCCAGCCAACTCCCGGTCCAAATAGGCCACTATTGAAGCTAGAATTACAGAGATCTGCCATAATACTGGCATGTCGTTATCTAAGTATATAATTTTTCTTCTCTTTTTGATGGCTTTTCCTTAGTGTACATATTTCCTACATATTTTATGGAAAACTTCCTTCCCACTGGGGCCATAAGTTAAGCCTAGTGGAAGAGTTCTTGCCGAGCATGAATGAAGACCCAAGTTCAATTCCTCAGCAAAACATAGATAAAAAAAAGATAAAAGTGGTGCTGTGGCACATGTGATAGAACTTGAGCCTTAAGAATAAACAAAAACAAAAACAATGATCGTGCTCAGGTCCTGAGTCTAAGCACAGTACTGGCAAAAAAAAATTCTTCCCAAAGTAGACATTTAAACATATTGTACGTTTCAAAAAATTTGTTGTCAAGGTGATATACATAGAGATTGCTGTTACATATGTAATGAGTATATTTCTTGTAAACACTGTTACCCCCTCCCCCCTGTTCTCTTTCCCTTCCCCCCAAGTCATAAATTTCATTTACAACAAATATATATGTATTTTCATTCCTGAAAAAAATAGTTTAAAATGTGTTCAAATAAATGATGTAGGTTGATATATTTATCAAAATGGATTACTTGAACTCTAAAATAAACATTCCAGGTAATTGTTCTCATAAAATTGTAGTAATGCTATAAAACTAATAAAAAAGGAATTTTAGTTATTAATTTCTTACATTTTACCTTTAACATTATTACACTAAGCATACTGTTTATGGCATTACTACAGACAGCATGAAATATGATTATGCAAAAAATTTAAATGATTAAAAATAGTAAGGTTGGGGGCCAGTAGTTTGACTTGGTGGCACACACCCTGGACTGGCAAAAAAGAAGTAGGGTTAGATAAAACAGATTTATTTCCAAATGTGTGGAAAATGATATGATTTCTTGTTTGGCTAGTCCTGGGGCTTGAACTGAGGGACCAGGAACTGCCTTGGCCACATTTGTTCAAGGGTGGCACTCTGACACCTGAGCCACAGTGCCCCATCTGCTTTTTCTGTGTATGCAGTGCCGAGGAATTGAATCAAGGTCTTCTTGTATACTAGGCGAGTACTCTACAACTAGGCCACATTCAAAGCCAAAGTAGATTTTTGATGCTATTGTGGAGTTTTAATTTTCTTGAATATTTGTACAAAGCACAATGGATATATAAACAGACTTGAACTCACAGAACAGAGTCCCACATAATATTACAGTTACTCTGTCACTTCTCCCGATTGACAAAACACATTTCTAGGCATCTGCTCTGTCCTTAAGCTTTGGTAGCTGACTTGTCTTTCCATGGAGGCCTGGCCTGGATTCCTGGTGATTCCATGCAATTCATAGTTCCCCGTATATCCAGTAAGGTTGTCTTCTATGGGACCAGACCTGTCTGGTTTTTGGCCCACCCAGGACCTAGGTGTCTGAGGTCTCACATTCTAAGTGGAAAATAAAACACAGTATAATAAGGACTGAAGAACTGCACACCATAATATTAACAATGAGAGTTTAATAGTTAGCAAAGTAAATACAATGAATACTTGACAAGAATCATGAGAGCAAGATAAAGAGATGTCTTTTTAGGAAGGGGACAGGGAAGCTCTAAATCCAGACTGGCCTCCAAGTTGCCTTCAGACAGTAATTCTACTTCAGAGTCCTCAGAAGGGTCTCCTTCCTCATGAGAAACAGAATGTCCTTCCTGAGTTAAGAGGGGGATGGATTCTGGTTTTTCGAATGGAGATTGAGTTTCTTTTAGTGAGATAGGTGGGTCAGGATATTCTGTGAGGATGGATTCATTTTCCTTCAATGAATCCAGTATTGAGAGTACACTCGCTGCTTCCCATGGGGACATTTTCCATGAGCCCAGCGTGTGCCCCTTCAGCTTGCACAATAAGTGGAGTGTTACTCTGACTCAGATGGACTGACTCTGGGTGGAGTGTGAAAGGAAACGGAAGGAAATCTGGCTGCTCTTTTTCTTCCTCCATAGTATCTGCAGGTTCAACTGTGTCACACATGGGGTTCAGAGCAAAAGGTGTATCCACAGGACTCTAAACCTGTTTGGTAATTTCTACAGAAGGACCATGCTTTCTGGAGTGCAGTGATGATTCTCAGTCTCCATCAGTCACCAGTTCCATTGGTGGGTTTTTCATCCGGAGTTCAGGATAAGCTCTTCCACGATGACTGAAACCTAAGAATGGAAATAGGTACAGAGTGGACAGAGTGGACTCTGCAAGTTGAAGTGTCACTCAACTTCCATGAGGATCTAATGGAGGAACCTGTAGAACTGGAGTTTGGACTGAACACTGAGGAGGTGTAGGGTCTTTGTAATGAGTGCTTATTCCCGAGTCCTTTCAGAGGACAGACATTACCTGGCTGACACCACCCATAAAGGGCATTTTGCCAAGCTCTGTAGAAGTAAGGACCAACCAATATCTAGACCACATGGGCTTCCTACTCACAGGCTCTGAGGCACCCACACCAGGACTTCTACTTTTTCTTGGTCTTACTGGTTGCACATTCCTCCAGCTGGTCAAAAAGTATGTGTTTAGAAGAGCAGGTCCAAAGCCGGCATTTGGAACCTCATATAGAGCTTGAGTTGTGTCAGGGTGTGGCCGTTCTTGAACTCGTAGAAATCACTGGGGTAGAAGTCCATTCACATCGTATAGATGGAACACATGATGCTGTGGGCACATTCGGTACAAGGAAAATGAGAGCCTTCTCTCTCCATCCTGAGCCTTCTACCAAAGCCCCTTTCTTGCAGGACTCTAATGCTGTGGCTGTCCTGCAGAGATGTGCACTTATGTGCTGGGAGGGGTGTAAGAGACACTCGAGAACAGGATGATTTTTACACCCCACTTCCAGAAGCTTCTGAGAGAGGCCTCTATGCATCTGCCCAAAGTAAACACACCTTAAATTAACTAAGTAAATGCTCTAAATAAATCAATAAGTGAATGTTCCAAATAAAGAACTAAATGCTCATTCCTCTAATCTTAGCCACCCAGCAGGCTGAGCTCTGACGATCACAGTGGAAAGCCAGTCTAGTCAGTAAAAGTCTAAAGGCACTTGTCTTCAATTAGGCAGCAAAAAGCCAGAACTTGACCTATGACTCAAATGGTACAGTGCTAATTTTTGAACACCAAAGGGATGGCATTTAGACCTGGGTTCAGGTTCAAGTGGCAGCACTGAACCACACACCAAAATGTAAATACTTTCAGGTTCTAACAGGCAAAGCTATCACAATCCCTCCCTAATGGCTCAAAAGTGATTCAGCCCCCAGCTTTTCCTCTGACTCCAGTATTTCACAGGCCTCCGCCATTAGTTCTGGCACCTCATTTCTTACTGGGAAATGGGATTTCCTAGGATGTCACCTAGGTGAGGCTGCAGTTGGGAGCCACTTACTCATGCCTGAAATCCAACTTCTCAGTAAGCACACTGTTGAGACTCCAGTAGCTTGTGAGGGAAATGAAATGGCATGGTGTCCCAGTCATAATAAAGTAGTTTGTGCACTTGTATCATGCTTAGCTCCCCTGTGAACACCGCAGTGAACCAAACAGGCTCAGAGAGGAGCCAAGTATTCCAAGACTTGGCCAGGAGGGGTGAGCAAACCTGGGTTTGGAGGGGGAACACTCACTTTTTCAAGAGAATTTCCAGCAACTAATACATTGTCCTCCACTATTTGAAATTGTGCAGGAAGTTTCCAACATAAAAGAGATCACCTTTCTGGTAGGCAGGGATCAGCTTTGTCAGCAGCATCTCCAACAGGCCTTCCTCCAGGATCCATAGGTTACAAGGCTCATTCAGAGTCTGAGCTGACTTACCATCACACTATGTTGGCAAAACAGTGGATATTTCAAACGTAGGAATGGGACCACACTTCACACTGAGGAATTGGAATAGAGTAGATTGGAAATGACACACTCTAATCTCAGTATAGTCACTTGAAAGCATACAAGAAGGTTGTAGTGTGTGGGCAGGATGATGGGTTCAAATTGGTTTCCTCTCAATATACCTCCTCTGAGTTGCCCTGGAGTTTCCTGGCTTTCTTCCTAGAGAAATGCCTGATATACTGGAATTTTGGCTTGGCACTGATCCAGCATCTAATTCTTCAAGTGAGACATCCATATCCCTCATGCCTGAGATCCAAGCCTCCTGACCTTTGGCAACAGCACAGCAACATCTTTCTGGTTCCTGAGCCACAGGCCAAGGGAGATGGCTTGAGCTGGTTGTCACATACAGTGGCTTAGTTACCAGGGTTCCATATTCTGTTCCATTGTGAGGGAGGTAGGGTCAGCTTTCAAGGCCCAATGACCAAAGCTCCTTGCTCAGAGAAGACCTCCCCAAAGACATACTGGAGGCTGAATCTCCCTTCCCACCTCACATATGGATGTAGTAAACAGCACACCTTGTTGTTCAAATCCCAAGTCATTAATTAGGCGTAAGTGGTAGCCTGGTCTCAGCCTCAAGGAGCCTTTCTTAGGTAAGATCCAAACTTAACTGTCACTATTCCCCTTACCCTTCACAAGACATTTTGCTTCACAGTGCCTTCTCATCTTGCATTTTGCCTCTTGCACATTTTATTTTGCTACTCCTGGGACTTGACCTCAGAGTCTGACCATTGTTCTTAGGCTTTCTTTAGGCTATAGCTGTCCCACCAATCCACAGCACCACTTCCAGCGTTTTCTATGTATATGGTACTGCAGAATCAAACCGGAGTCTTTTTGTGTGGTAGCCAAGCATTCTACAAATAGATGAAACACCCAGGCCATCTTGCACATATTTTTCACTTCAATCTCCTAGGACGTTGTTAGGTTTCTGTATCCTAATCAATTTTTCTACCTGATGAATATCTGTGCTGTCATCTGTAAAAATTCCAGTGGGAAAATCACAGAAGCATTGGTGACATAAAAAAAAGTCTTACAGACATAGATAAGTGTTCATTCTTTGTAGGAGAAAGGTTATTTTGATATGATGATGATGACTATTTATACATACTTTATCGGGGTTTAGAGTTTGGCCCAGTGTTAGAGTGCTTGCCTAGCATCCATGAAGATCTAGGTTTGAGTCCTTAATATCACACAGATATAAAAATCCATATGGCAATGTGGCTCAAGTGGCAGAGGGCTAGACTTGGGAAAAGCCAAGAGCAGTGCTCAGGCCCTGAGTTCAACCCCCAGGAATGGCAGAAAAAAACAAAAGAAATGAAAAGAAAAGAAATGTGCTTTTTACAAGTTATTCACTCACAGCATTTGCCTCTGAATTCTTCGCTTCTGCATCTTGTGACTTATCCCTTTCCCTCAATGTAGACAAGAAAAACAGATTTTATTACTTGCTATCCTGTTGTCCAATCTTTGGATATTAATTCAAAATACAATATTGCCTGAGATATTGTGTGTGTGCATGTGTGTGTGTATCTGCAATGTGTGCATGCACACATGTGTACAGGGTTTAGGGCTTACTCATAGGGCCTGTGTGATAACCCTCAGCATCTTTTCCTCAAAGGTATTGGTCTTTCACTTCTAGCTTATTATAGCTAATTGGAGTTGAGAGACTCACTCAATTTCTTGCCCTGTGCATTGGAACCCAGTGCTGGGTTCTCATATTCTTAATTGTAGCTATAGAGAAGGCTGAGGTCTGGGGATCCTCGTTAGAATCCAGCCCCTGAAAGAAAGTCACTGATAGAAATCTTTATCTTCAGTTAAGCACGAATAAATAAGGCAAAAGTGGAACTGTGGCTCAGTTCCTCTCGTACCAGCCATGAGAAAATTAGTAATTGGCAGCACCTGGTCCCTGAGAGAAATCCTTAGCACTGGTTCAAAAAAAGAAAGAAAATAATGAAAAAAATTAAAACTTGCTGAGGAATCCATAAGGATAAACGTGCCTGTGAATAATCTTGTCATTTCAGATTCCCTCAAGAGCTTATGTCTCTCTATATTTTATCAAGTTTTTTTAAAAGATATTTACATATTTTCTATCTTTCCTAAACAGAGATAGCCATCCACAAAACACAAACACAAACTCTCACACAGTATACCACCCACCCATAAGTGTCTGGCTATGTATATATGTATAGTCATATATATTGATCTGTCTCTCTATACTAATATATAAATGCATAAATATATGTATTTAGACAAACAGGAAACATACATAGATAGGCCTCAGGCATTTCCAGATTTTGTGCAAGTCTTCTGAGTGCAACTTACTATTGTATTGTTTGTCAAGATAGAGCCCCTCTAACTTTTGGCCAGCTTATTGTCCTTTGATACTTTTTTCTGCCAGTCCAGGGTTTTGAACGCTAGGCCTGGATGCCGTCACTAAGCTTGAGCTTCTTGCATTCACTAGTTTATTCCAGATAAGAGTCTCATGGAGTTTCTGTCCTGGGCTGGCTTTGAATTGTGATCCTCAGATCTCAAACTCCTGAGTAGCTAGGATAACAGTCTTGAGCTACCAGTACCTGGTTCCTTTGCCTCTTTTACCCTTTTTTTGGCCCCACCACAGCCATGGTATCTACCTTCCTATGTTCTCTCCACCTGCCCCCAGACAGGGGTCTGACAGATGCTTTCCACCCACTTATTCATGTCCTCCTCTGTATTGGCTGACACCTAAGACATGCACTCACTTGTCTGGATGCCAAACACAAGCCATGTGATTGTTTCTCAGTCTGGAACATCCTGTCAGATTTATAGCACCACAGAGGGTCAGGTTGATGCTCCTCCAGGGCTTCTTAAATTGTTCTTATATTAATCCACAACACGTTTGTCATCACTTGTCCAGCTAATTCATGGACTAAACCAGCATTCCCTACAAACTTAGATGCCAATACCATGAGGACACTCAAGGGTGCATTAGGAGTGTGACCTGCAAGTGGATGTGAGCCTGTCTAACTTGGAGGGGATTTCTCCACCACAGGAAATGGAATACAAATTTAGAATCTGCTTTCATGAGGTGACAATCTCTGGCAGATGTTCTTATCAAATGTGGCACTGCCTACTTCCAGCTTAAAACATGTGTTGATGACCCAGCATAACAGAGAATGTATTCACCCAGGCTCAACACATAGGCTGGGAGCCTGAACTTTCAGGTAGCATTTGGCTTTGAAGGTCATGAGATCTTAGTCTACAAATGATGAGCCCCCTCCCATGAGGCATAGCAAACGGAGCCAAAGTGCAACCCAGTTAAGCACCAGATCAAGCTTCCCTTCTTCAGTAGGGTATGGTTTGAAAACTGTGCATAGCTTCTGTTTGAAGCCAGTCCAGAAAGGAAAGTCCATGAAACTCTCATTTCCAGTTAACTGCCAAGAAAAAGCCAAAGATAGAGATGAAGCTCAAGAGAGGTAGACAGCCATCTGAAAAGAATGGTTACACCCTGCAACATCCTCATTATCTGATCTTGAAACCATCTCTGCGTACATCCCAGCATGCAGCCAGCATCTGGGGGTGACAGTGACCCCTGCGCCCATTGGCAATCTGCACTTCTCTGACATCTGTAATGTGAACCTCATTCTGTTGGGTTTGTGAAGCGTTGTCAACCCTGCAGAAGGAACCAACTGTGCCCTAACTCCCACTGTCCCCAGGGGCCCCTAGCATTCCCCCATCTGCACCCCTCCTCTGGCTTCTGATCCTAGGGAGCCCTCCTGCCCTGTCCAATACTCACATGAAGTGCATATTTCTTCTCCTGGGGCAACTTCTCCACAGAGAGTACATGACATGCCCACTCTCCAGGCACGGGGAGATCCTGCCAAAGTAGCAAATCCGTGATAAGGACATAAAGTGATGAATAGAATTTTAGATCCTGATGGTAGACAGTCTGCAAAATCCAAGGGAGAATGGAATTGGAGGGGACCAGGGATCAGGATGTGGGCATGGAGCTTCCCTGCCAAGGGGGTGGGGGAAATCACAGGCTGGGGGATGCACAGGATGATCCATGGGCCCTGTGCATCTACTGGGTCAACCCCTTCTGCATCTCAGCCTTTGGCTTTGAGCTCTGTGATGGTCAAGATGTGCACAGTCTGTACTCTGGCTGGCAGAAGAAAGGACCCTGGGAAGACAATTGTAGACCCTTTGTGAGTGTAGGAAGGGGTAGGCTGGACACCCAGTCCAAGAGGAGCTAAAACTGGAGTCGAGGGGTGTGCAAGGAGTGGGTGTGAGGGTTGTGGGCAGTCACAGTCACGGCAGAGGTGGCTCTGTCTGTGGGGTGAGTGCCTCACTGCAGGCACAGCACTGGAGATATCAGAGATCCACATGAAAAGGAAATGCTGGAAATGGCACTACGGTTCAAATGGTAGAGCATCAACCTTGAGCAAAAGAGCTCAGGGACAGTACCCAGGACCTGAGTTCAAGCCTCATGACTGTAAAAGAAAAAGAACCAGGACTATGAGAGGGAACCTGGTACTCTCTTGGTCTAATCACACACAAATAGAGGCCGGGATAGGCTGTGGAAAAACACAGAGAACATCTTCCCCCAGCTCATCCTGTCCCACATGCAGGGACAGCCATGTAACTAGGGATACAGTGAGATCATCTTCACCCCTGTGCTGCCATCTGAATTGTATGCCTCTGTCCTGGCATGGGGGGTCCTGATGTCTGAGCAGGTGCCCTAACCCTAGATGGAGAGCAGCCACTGACTGTGGTAGCTAAGGAGAGATCTGTTCCATAGCTATCAGGCCACCCAGCATGGGAGCCATAACCACCCCTCACCCAGGTAGAGGCCAATGGTTCTCCAGGTGCTACTAACATTGCCCCACCCCTAGCTCTGGGTACACGTGACATTCCCTCCACAAGGAGCAGGACAAAGTGAGGGATCAGGAAGCTGCCTATGGGCTTCAGATGATGGCCAGGCTGGCACTACAGATGGCCTCACTCTGTCACCACCTTCCCCTGCCTCCATCTTTCCTCCATCATGCCTCTCTACCTCCCACCCATTAACCTTGGAAACCAATGAACTGGGCTCTCATCATTCCTCTCATCTCTTCACCCACCTTGCCATGCGTCCATCCCTCTGTCACTTCCACCCCACACACATCCCACCACCAGCCACCCTGTAGCTTATGAGGATCCCAGAGGAAGCTCTTGGTGAAGGGCTTGTGGCCACAAAACAGTTACTATCACCCGCTCTGGCCTGATCCACCACAGAATAAGAACAGCCAAGCAGGCACACACTGCAGCAGATTTGCTCTGCTGCCACCCTGATTTCTTCATGGCCAGGACTTGGCTCTCCTCAGCCTCTCAGCTCAGTAAGCAGAACATTGTGCTTTCACAAAGCCATGGCTTCCAGTCTCCATGGACACAATGACATCAAGGTGATGCCAACTTCCCCATCTCTATATACTTCTAACTATGGGATGGGAGCTGAGGTTCTCTTCTGTGACTCCATCCGCTAAGAAGCTCATGCAGATTTCTATCCTTTGCTCATCATGGTGACTCTTTGGTTAACAAGTCACTGCTGGGCTTCCAGTTCACCACATATAGAACCCATACTCCAACACTTTTCTTAGAAAGACTGATGACTTTTAAATATTCTCTAGTTTTAAATTTCTAGTTCCTTCTCTCTTTCATTTATATATTTCCCTTCCTCACATACTTCCTTTTTTTTACCTTCCTTCTTTCATTCCTGGCCTTGAACTCAAGACCTGGAGCTTTTTCTTAGCTTTTCTTTGCTCAAGGTAGCACTCTAGCTCTTGAGCCACAGCTCTACTTCAATCTTTGTTCTTGCTCTAAACTGGGAGTAAGAGTCTCATGCACTTTTCCCTTTGCTGGGTTGGTTTTAAACCACAATACTAAGATCAGGATCCTGAATATGCCTCGGATTACAGGTATTATCTAATCAAAACAAATTCCTGATTTCTTTTTTAGACATAATTAGTTCTTTCAGGTGACCCACCAGCCACTCATGCAAGAGCATTGAAGGATCCCAGCATTCATCTTGTCTCCAGTCTTATTCCATCCATCTCACAATGGCCATCTAAAACACCCTTCTGCATGCCTGAAGTCGCAAGGAACGTTCACAAAGCCATGAGAAGCCCCCTTAAGCTCTGCCTCAGATATGCCCAGCCCCCATCCCACTTCCACATAAGCATTTGTTTAGGAGAAATTTCCTGAGTATATCATCATCTTTTCCTCACCATTCAAATTTCATCTTTGGAGTCATTTCTCCCAGACAAAGAGGAACATGATTCATGGTTTGATAGCAGCTCCAGCTTCATAGTCCCAGCCACCAACACCCCCCCATTACCCTGCCAGACCCCTGAATTCAAGAACAATGTTTTCACTACCCCTGACTCTTATCAAATGTTTTAACTTATACAGTGCATTAAACTAATTTTACTAAATGGAATAAACACATGGCATCAAGCTTCAGAATCTTTGCACCTGAACTTTTAGTGAATAACAGACACACCAGCATTTCTGTAGCCAACAGATATCTTAGCTTTGAGATTTCAGCATTCCTGTTATCCAAGTTTGGATGTGCTAACACTGCCCTTAATGGGGCATTTCAATCACACCATCCCACAACAATCAATGTCATTTGACATTCACTGGTAGGTGGTGCTAGGAAAAAGACTGATATGCCAACTCTATGCTGGCTTGACCTATGCCATCTTCAAACCTGGAGCAAGTGGGGCTCCTCTCTCCATGACACCTTTTGTGTACTACCCCAGGAGGACCTTTACCTTGAGACAAGGTTATGCAGACTATCTCTACCAGCAAAGATTCCAGTGAGATGTGCCTACATGGATAAAGCTAAAATCTCACTAAAGTGAGGTTGTTGGCAGTGCTGGAGCCTGAACTCAGGGCCTGGGCACTAAGCATTTGTACTCAAGACTAGCCCTTTACCACTCGATTCCAAACTCCATTCCCAGCTGTTTTTATTTTTGGTAGTAAGAATCTATCAGACTTTCCTGTTCTAGGTGACTTGGAACTTCCATACTCAGATCTCAGCCTCCTGACCAGCCTGGATTAAAAGTGTGGATCAGCCATGCCCCACACCTGAGGACTTCTGCCAGCACATTTTTTCCCAAAAATTGGAAGAGGAAGATGAGGGAGGGTTGGGCTCATCCTGCCCTGCATATGAAGGAGAGCATCAGTGCCTGAACTTCATTCCCTGATGTAGGCTGCTGGAGGAAAAGGAAGCAAATAGGCACAGGCTGGCAGCAGATGCCACAGAACAACTTGTGACCAAGAATCCCAGTGCAGACCTCAGAATCGATGACAGAGTTGGATCTACCCAGTAACAGAGGCAGTGGTGACACCTGAAACTGTGCGTTTCAGCCTTTGCTGCTCGTAAACAGGGCCACCTATGTCTCAATGAGAAAGGTGAGATTTTGGTGGAGAAGGTGAGATTAAACATTATGTGTCATGCAAGAAGACAGACTATAAGGGGTCTTTTATTATTCCAAGTGAAATTTTGGATTTCCTCTTCTGTTTTTTAAAGAATGACATTGGGATATTGATGAATATTGCACTGAATTTGTAGATAGTCCTTATCAAGATTGCCATTTTTACAATATTACTTCTTCCAAAGCAGGAGCATAGGTTTTTGCATTTCCTCAGTTCTGCGTTAATTTCCTTCTCCAGGGTTTATAGTTCCATCAAAAAGGTGCTTTACATTCTAAGTTAATTCCTAGGTATTTTATTTTCTTTGATAGCAAAATGAGTTGCTATCCTGATTCTTGCCTCATTCCTCTCATTTGTTGGCATATAGGAAGGCAGTTGACATTGAGGGTTAATTTTATACCCTGCTACCTTACCAAAGTTTTATATCAGCTGAAGCAGCTTCGGAGTAGAGTCTATAGAGTTCTCTAAATACAGAATCATGTCATCTGTAAGGGGAGAATGTTTCAGTTCCTCTTTCCCTTTTCCTCCTCACTGCAGTTTGAATGGCCAAGATCCAGAAATCTAATAACGTATGCTGGAGGGGATGTGGCCCGGAGGGATCACTACTACACTGCTGGTTGGATTGCAAAATCGTTCAACCACTAAGGAAAGCACTATGGCAGTATCCCAAAAAGCCTAAACATAGAGCTCCCCTGTGATCCAGCAATTTCACTACTTGTCAGTCGTCCAGATAGGACATACTAAATTCACTAGAACAATAACATTTATCACAGCACTATTTAATATAGCAAGTTATGGAACCAACCCAGATGCCCGTCAGTTGATGAGCAGATCAAATATGGTATTTTTACACAATGGAATTCTGTGCTTCTGTCAGAAAGAATGACATAGACGAATTTGTAAGGAAATAGAAAGACTGTAAAGTTTAGAAATTAGTTTCTGTCTCCTTCTCTCTCTCCTTCTCTATCTCTGTAAAATTTAGAAGTTCTTGTTTCTCTCTCTTTGTCTCTCTTCTCTCCTCTCTCTCTCTCCTCTCTCTCTCTCTCTCTCTCTCTCTCTCTCTCTCTCTCTCTCTCTCTCTCTCTCTCTCTCTCTCTCTCATCCTTAGGCTTGAACTCAGGGCCTGAGCTATTTTGCTCAAGGTTAGCACTATACCATTTGAACCACAGTGCTGCTTCTGGCTTGCTCTTTTCACGTAGTATTGAGGAATCTAACCCAGGCCTTCATCCTTGATAGGTTAGCACTCTACCACTAAGCCACACAGTCAGCTTTTAGAGGTTTCTGACAAAGGTTTTCCTACATGCTATTATTTCTTCTGTGAGTGCTCTTAATGCTTGCTGAAGGTTGACTTTGTTTAGAAGACTTACCCTAATGCTCCCATATACAGAGATTCTATATATAGCTAAATGTTTTTCATTACTCAGAATTTCTCTATTGTGTATGTTCTGAAATGTACTGAAGACTGACTTCTGATTAAAAGTCATTGCACATTTGTACTATTCATTAGTTTTCTTTTCTTCTATGGGAATCAGGTTTGTGATGAACACAGAAGTATGCCTTCCAGGTCAAACACTTTCCACATTTGTAATATTCATAAGGTTTTTCTCTCCTATGTGCATTTTATACTTAGTCATGCGTTCATGATGGATTGTTCATATTCTTATATTCATACGATTTTTATCCTGTGTCTGTGTGTATCATGCAAACTCAACTATGAGTTCTTCAAAAAAATTTCCCTTTCATTTTATTCATCGGATTGTATCCTGTGGGTGTTTAGTGATAAATCTTGACTTGTGCCTTCTGGGGAAAAGACTGAACATTTGCTACATTCATTAAGGGTTTGATCTTGTGTTGGTTCTGTGACACAAGCTGAGTTTTCTTCCACAGACTAAAAAGTCTTTCCTATTTATTACATTGCTAAGGCTTCTCATATGTGTGAACTCTCTTACGGTTCCTGAAGGGTGAATACTGCACGAAAGACTTTCAACTTTGGTTATATTCCTAAGGTTTCTAATATGTGTGAATTCTATTATGCCTCCTGTAATGTGACTTCCATCTGAAGGTCTTACCACATTTGATGCACTCGTACAGTTTCTCTCCTGTGTGTGTTCTCTGATGCAATTTGAGGGAAGACTTCCATTTGAAAGACATTCCACATCGGTTACATTCATAAGGTTTTTCTCCTGTTTGAATTGTCTTATGCATGTTGAGGTTTGGCTTCTGTGTGAAGGACTTTCCACATATGTTACAATCATAAGATGTTTCTCCTGAGTATATTCTCTGATGAACATGGAGTTTTACCTTCCATTTGAAAGACTTTCCGCATTCACTACATACATATGTTTTCTCTCCTGTGTGTGTTCTATTATGCCCATCAAGATATGACTTCCACTTGAAGGTCTTTCCACATTTGATGCACACATAAGATTTCTCTCCTGTGTGTGTTCTTTGATGCAATTTGAGGGAAGTTTTCTGTCTGAAAGACAGATTCATTACACTTATAAGATTTCTCTCCTGTGTGTGTTATTTGATGAACTCGAAGGTGTATCTTCTGGGTGAAAGACTTTTCACATTTGTTACATTCATAAGGTTTCTCTTCTGTGTGTCTTCTCTGGTGCAAAGTGAGGTATGATTTCAGTCTAAAAGTCTTCCCACATTTATCCCATTCATAAGATTTCTCTTCTGAGTGAGATCTCTGATGTGTGCTGAGAGCTGAATTCTGGGCAGAAATTTTATTACGTTCCTCATATTCATAAGGTTTGTCTTCTCTTGGAGATCGAGGTTGGAGCGTCAGGTCTGACTTCTCAGAAATTAATTTTCACACTTGATGCACGCATCACATATCTCAGGATATTTGCTCTGAGGTATTGTAAGGCGTATTTCATTACTGAAAGATTTCTCACATTCACTACATGTATGAGGAGTCTCTCCTGTGTACATTTTCGGTTGTGTAGTGATGGTCGGTGTTAAGTACAATATTTTTCATCACACAGTACATTTAGCAGTTTTCCTCCCTCCCTGAAGAATTTCTTGGGCAGGCAGAACAGAATTATGATACTGCAGATCTTTTGAACTGTCACAATCATGAATAAAATGCTCTGAATATCCAATGGATTTTTTAAGAACAGGAGACATACGAGATCTATATGCAGCATGCATCTCATCAGGCTTAGGAGACAGAAGCATGTTCTGACACTCAATGAACTCCTCAGTCCTCACCCCTAAGTTGTTACCATTATTACTAATCAGCTCTGGATTATGTGTAGAGCTCAAATTTAAAGTTGTTGCTAATCTCACGTTTTCCTCCACTTCGATACTACTTGCAACTGCTACTTCACAAAGACATTCATGTGGACTTTCCTGGCAGGTCTTGAACACATTTTCCATTACCTGGACATCTAAAATGAGTCATAGAAAAAAAGACACAAACATACATGAGATACAAATATTCCTTACTGTAAAGGTAATGACTTTACTTTCCCATCCTAAGTGTTAGATATTTTAAAATATAAAAGTGGAAATTGATTTATGAGAAATATATGCTTTTCTTCCTAATATATTAAGAAAATTATATTTTACAATGACCAATAATGTTTTTCTGTGTTTTATTCTCTTTTTATATCACAGGAAATATTTATTGACATTAACCAACTATGTATTGCTACAGTTTTAAGCTGAGTACTACCTATAATATACCTGCAGCTGTTTTTTTTTAAATACTGTTTTGTTTATACATTGAGGAATACCTGGCTTTCTTTTATTTTTGAGAAATAATGTAAATATTGTGCTGTTTTGCATCTTTTTAAAACTTTCTTTTCTTTTCTTTTCTTTTCTTTTTTTTTGTAGTTCATAGGCCTCGGTCCTGTCCCTGAACACTTCAGCAGAAGACTATAACCCCTATCCTTGAGCTACAGCCCCACTTCCTGTTTTCTAGAGTTAACTACAGATAAGAGTCTCAGGTCCTGAGTAGCAGATAGGATTACCTTACCCAGTTTCAATGCTGTTTGCTTATTAACCATTAAGTGAGGAACACGAATTTTTTCTAGATTCAGCGGCCACAAGTTTGGTTTCTATGTCTGTTTGCCTTTGATCCAAGCAAGAACGATTCTTGAGAGTAAGGACTTACACCTATATCCCTTCAGTTACAACTTCTCACTAAAGTCTCAATTTAGGTATTTGTGGGAATTTTGAAATTTGTTTCTTTCCATTTGAAGTCTTATAAAAATTCCTTTTCTAACACTCCTGTCCCTCAGAACTATGGAAGACCAGAAAATCTCCAGGTCATTGTCTAGTTAATTTTCTTATGTTGATTGAAACTTTCTTGTAGTTTTTTTCCTTCCATTCCTGAGTTTGAACTTAGGACCTAACTACTGTCCTTGGGTTTTCTCAAGACTAGAACCCTACCAATGAAGTCATTACTTGTGGCTTTTTCTATGTATGTGGTAATAACGAATCAAACCTGTGTCTTTGTGCATGCTAGGCAAGCACTCTATCACTAGGCTCAATTTCTGGTGGAAAGGTCTGGTTCTGAATACCAGTCTCTTCCTACCAGCAAAAAGATATTATCCTTATCAGAGAATAATCCCCTGACTTATTCCTTGTTTTCTCAATCATTTATGGTCTTAGTTTTAAACAAATGAGATATCATTATTTCTTTCTTTCTTTCTCTCTTTCTTTCTTTCTTTCTTTCTTTCTTTCTTTCTTTCTTTCTTTCTTTCTTCCTTTCCTTCCTTCCCTCTTTCTTCCCTCTTTCTTCTTTCTTTCTTTCTTTCTTTCTTTCTTTCTTTCTTTCTTTCTTTCTTTCGTTCTTTCTTTCTTTCTTGTTTTGTAGTCATGGGACTTGAATTCTAGACCTGGCTGTTCTTCCTGAGCTCTTCAGCTCAAGGCTACTGCCCTATGTCTTTAGCCTCAACCCCACTTCTCATTTTCTATTGGTTCATTGGAGAGAAGAGTCTAAGGTGTTTTTGTGATAGGTCAGTCTTTGAACCTTGATCCTCAGATCTCAGCCTCCTAAGTAGCTAGGATTACAGGCATGAGCCACGGGCTCATGGATTTCTCATTTTATTTTGTTTCACAGTGATTTCTACAGAGAAATCTAACTTTAACTCTACTGCCACATAGAATTCATTATATCACCCTATGATTCTTGGTGCCGGGGGTTTGGGCTAGCATGCACAAAGACCTGGTTCAGTTCCTTGGTACTACATACAAAGAAAAAGCCAGAAGTGGTGCTATGACTCAAGAAATAGAGATCTAGCCTTGAGAAAACCCAAGGACCATGCTCAGGCCCTGAGACCAAGCATAGGATTGGGAAAAGAAAATGATTCTTGATTCATTCACAAAGAATTCCATAGGTTCCACACAGGATTTAGGGTAACTAAGAATATTATTGCTCAGTACATCTCAACATGAACTTACCAATGGGGCTCAGGCTCCAACATCAATATGAAGATGCATTCACTCACCTGTGATATTCTTGTCAGAGAAATTTCCTATCCAGAGTTCTGCACAGTGCTCTAGCTTGTCAATTAATACAGGTTTGGGAACACAGGGCCCTGCAAATTAGAAACAATAGAGAATTATTGCTTATGCTGTGTCATCATTGCTTTAAGTTCGCAGACATCCTACTCACAAGTTATCTATTAAATCTTTTTTCTCATTTCTCACTGGCTCCATGGTTGACTTTTCCCCAGCTCTGGATTCATTTTGTATGGCATAAACTTAGCTGTCTTCCTCAAGGCTAGAAAAATACCAGTTTGAGTCCCAGCTCCACTTACATGCATAGGTCTTCATGCATGCTAGGCAAGCACTCAACCACAAAGTCAAACTCTTGACACTCCACTAACAGTTTTGAGGGGTTATTTGGAGTTATAGAGTTTCATGGCAATTTTTATGCCATTGCTGGCTTCAAATTAGAATTCTTAGATTTCTTCCTCCTGAATATTTTAAGATTACAGGCATGAAACATTGCACCTAGTGCCAGGTTTCCATTATAAACTCACTGTTTAGTGATTTGTAGATCCTATTTCCAATAATGATATATATTCTATTGTGGATTGTTTATCCACTTACAATTACTGTGTAAGTTTGGAATGTCATCTCCATTAGAGGAAACATAATTTAGAACTGTTGTCAAAGTATCCTGAAGGTATCCTGAAGAATGAGTACAAAATTACCTTAGGTTTTCTTTAGAAAGTAATGATACTTCTCAGGGCCTGGAATCTTTCATTTAAATAGTATTGAAAGTTTGATAAACATTCACGTATCTGCAAAATAACAAGGCACTTGGCCTTGCAAGTGAATTTGACTTTTGCTCACCTAAGGACACCAGGTTGCTGTAGGTCTCCAGCATTACATCTCTGTACAGGGTCCTCTGAGCATTGTCCAGATGCTGCCACTCCTCCCAGCTGAAATCCACAGCTACATCATCAAATGACACCAGCTTCTGGAATGGCACATTTTCATCAAGTAATTAGCACTGAGTTATAAACACACCATGTCTGGAATTTTATTCTTTTTTTGTTGGAATTTTATTCCTTTACTTAAATGTTTAGACTTACATGAAATATTGACCTGAAAAGCTTAGGGATGGTGCCTAGGCCCAGAGTTCAAGTCCCAAGACCCACAAAAAAATAAAAAGGCAAGCCAGGTGTTGGTGGCTCACGCCTGTCATCCTAGCTACTCAGGAGACTGAGATCTGAGGACCATGGTTCAAAGCCAGCCTGGCACAAAATTCCATGAGACTCCTTTAAAATTACCCACCATAAAATGTTTAATGGCTTGTGGCATATCATGGTAGAGCAATTGTGGTATCGACAAAAATAAGTCGGGGGAGTAGATTCAGGTTATAAATGGAATTATTCCATTGAAAAGGAACTACATGATATGATGACATATGCTGGTACTGTGAGAATATTGCAAAATCTTAGGGTATCAAGTAATAATACTGTGAAGTACACCCAGAATGTTAATGTTCTATGTCTGGCATAATAGTCACTTGGGGAAGAAACTTTTTTTTCTTTTTTTTGGTGGGGGATTTGTAAGGCTTGAACTCTGGGCCTGGGCACTGTTCCTGAGCTCTTCAACTCAAGGCTATCACTCTACCTATGAAGCCACAGTGCCATTTCCCATATTCTAGTGGTTAACTGTAGATGAGAGTCTCATAGACTTTCTAATGCCCAGGCTGGCTTTGAACCAAATCTTTAGATATCAGCCTGATATCTGAGTAGCTAGGATTACAGGTAGAAGTCACCGCACTTGGCAAGAAATTTATTTCTTGCTGTTTTATACTACAAATTTACTGTATGTTTTACTTTTTCAAAAAGACTGAGGATGACCTTTGTTCTGTACATAATGGGAAGAGGGGTAGGGAGCTGAGAGCAGAAGAACTGAGGGGCAATACTCAGGGTAGGACAATAGCCTTAAACTAAAGAGCTCACGGCCCAAGGTCCAAGCCCCATTACTTTCCCCATTACCCCAGAAAAAGGGGAAAAAATTGGAGATTGGAGAGGATTTTCTAAAAAGAATATATAGAAATAGTAGTTCAAAATGTAGAAAGAAGTTCAATATTAACAGTCATGAGAAAAATTAAAATTACAATGAATTCATTACTTTAAATATGTTAATATAAATATAGTTTTAAACAAAAAGATCCACATACACACACACAAACACACACCCACACGCATACAAAAAAACAACTTTCAAAGTCTAACTATTACTGGCAAGGTAGTGAGAAGAAGTAGAACTTTGGAATAGTTCTGCAAGGAATATAAAACAATCAAAAATTGCGTGGAGAGTGCTAAAAAAGTACTAAATATAGAATTACATAGAAATATGGTCCAACACTTCTGTTTCTAGATTTGTACCTAACGGAAGAGAAAGCAGAGACTAGAACAAATATGTGGAGAATCCATTCACAACTATTAATAATAATCAAAAGATAGAAATATGCAAAACAATGCATTGAAAAGGAAGAACATTTTACTATATTTTACAGATGAATCTTGATTACAGTAAACTAAAAATACAGCAGTCATAAAGGAAGAGCTAGGGTATGTTTTCCCTTCCAGAGCTTCCAAGGATCAACAAACCCTTAGAGCCAAAAAGCACGATGGTTCTAGACAATGAAGTAGAGAGGAACAGGAACTGAATGTTTAATGATTATACATGCAAAATGAAAATTGCTCTAGATGGGTAGAATTAAGAGAGAACTGTACCCTAAACAATGGTTATGTAGCCACACAGGATGGGGCACACCTATACTCCCTGATCTTGGGAAACTCAAGAAGGATTTCTAGCCATCCTAGATGCATGGAAAGATCTATCATAAAAACTAATGTGGAGGGGCTGGGAGTTTGGAATAGTTGTAGAGTGCTTGTATGAAGACGAAGGTTCAATTCCGCAGTACCACATACACAGAAAAAACCAGAAGTAGTGCTGTGGCTCAAGTAGAAGATCACTAGGCTTGAGGAAAGCTGAAGGACAGTGCTCAGACCGAGTTCCAGCCAAAGGGCTTGTTTAAAAAAAACAGAAAGCTGAGCATAGTGGGGTGGTGGCTCACTTCTATAAACCTAGCTACTCAGGAGGCTGAGATCTGAGGATCAAGGTTTAAAGCCATCCTGGCACAAAAAGACCTGAGACTCTTATCTCCAATTTACCTTTAGAAAATCGGAAGTGGGGCTTGGCTCCAGGGTAAGGTGGTAGCCTGGAGCTGAAGAGCTCAGGGATAGTGCACAGGCTGAGTTCAAGATCTATGACCCACCAAAAAAAAATAATATGGAAAAATTTGGATTCTGTGAATTTTATCAGGCATATAAATGTCTTTTTTTGCTGTTGAAATAACAAATTGTTTGGAAACATTTGAAAAGTTTTTACCTAGAAATGTACACTACAAATGGAATTAATAACAAACACAAAATATGCAAAAGATCCAAATTACCAAAATATGGGTATCCTGCTTCTGTATCTTTTCACTGACTCCTCTTCAAATGAGTCACATATTCTGAATCATTTCTCCCAGTCGATATATGCCACACATGTTGGCTTGTACTGAACTTCTTGGGAAATCAAAAGCAAATACTAAGCAAATGTGTGTTAGATTTTGTCAACAGTGATATTTCAAATATAAATCCCTACTCATTGCATTATTTAATATCAATGCCGGAATCTAACTTACACTGGCAGAATCTTCAATCTTTTGAGAATCTTCAAAAGGGTGTGTAAATATTTAGGATCGTTATGTCTAGCTGGAGGAAAGATCCCTTTGATTTCAGAGCTTGAAATAGTCCTGTTGAGTTGGGTTAGCTCTTCTTGGTTCAGTGTGGGTATGCTAATATTGTCTAGGAATTCATCCATTTATTCTAGATTCTCAAATTTGTTGGCGTAAAGGTTTGAGACGTATTCCCTCATGATATTCTGGATCTTGGCAATTTCTGTCATGATATTACCATTTTCATCTGCGATTTTGTTTATTTCGATATGCTCTCTTCTTTTTTTTGGTAAGATTTGCTAAGGGCTTCTCAATTTTGTTAATTCTTTCAAAGAACCAACTCCTTGTTTCGTTGATTCTTCCTATAGTTTTTTTTTATTCCAAATCATTTAATTATGCTTTGATTTTAATAATTTGCTTTCTCCTAATGGGTTTAGGGTTGGTTTGTTGGTCTTTTTCCAGGAGGTTAAAGTGAGACATTAACTAGTTGGTTTGCCATTTTTCCAACTTGCTGTTGTAGGCACTGAGCGCTATAAATTTTCCTCTGAGTACTGCCTTTGTTGTGTCCCTAAGGAGTTGATATTTGTGTGCTCCTTATTGTTAAATTTCATAAACAGTTGATATCTGTTCTGATCTCTTCAATTCCCCATTGTTTTTGATTCAACAATGTGTTGTTCCGTCTCCATGAGTTACAGGGTTTTCGTTGGTGGAGATATGTGTTCTGCTCCAATTTGATGCCTTTATGGTCTGAGAGTGTGCATGGAATAATTTCAGTGTTTCTGAATCTGTCCAGGTTTGTTTTACGGCCTAAGATGTGGTCTATTATGGAAAATGTTCCATGTGCTGCTGAGAAAAACGTATATTGTGTTGTTGCTGGGTGGAATATTCTGCAGATGTCTGTTAGATCTAGTTGGTCTATATAGTTGTTCAGTTCTAAGGTTTCTCTGTTGAGTTTTGCCTTGTTGATCTGTCCATAGGTGAGAGTGGTGTGTTAAACTCACCAACAATCACTGTATTTCGACTTATGTATGGTTGCAGTGTAAGTAAAGTTTGCTTGATGAAGTTTGGAGCTCCGGGATTGGGTGTGTAAATATTTAGGATCGTTCTGTCTTCCTGGAGGAAGGATCCCTTTAGTAGTATGTAGTCACCTTCTTTGTCTTTTCTTACTAATTTTAGTTTGAAGTCTATTGTGTCTGATATGAGGATGGCAACTCCAGCCTGTTTATGGCGCAGTTAGCTTGATAGAGTTTATTCCAACCTCTCACTTTCAAATGATTGTTTTTGGGTAAGATGTGTCTCTTGAAGACAGCAGAACGATGGCTCTTGCTTTTTGATCCAACTAGACAGCCTATGCCGTTTAATTGGAGAGTTACGTCCATTGATATTGAGAGTTAGGATTGAGAGATATTTATTAGTTCCTACCATTTTTAAAAGCTTTTAGTAGGGCCTGTGTCTTGACAGTTCTTGTGGTCCTTAGATAGTATGCTGTTTAGGTGCCATTTCTTTCCCTATGTTGCGTTTATTTTGGTTTTCTATGTATAGAGCATCCTTGAGAATTCTCTGTAGTGCTGGTTTTGTTTCGACATATTGTTGCAGCTTTTCCCTGGAATGGAATGTTTTTATTGTTCCCTCAGTTATGAATGAGAGCTTAGCTGGCTACAGTATTCTTGGTTGGTAGTTATTTGATTTAAGGGCATGACATATATGCTTCCAGTCACTTCATGCTTGCATGGTCTCTGCTGAGAAATCTGGGGTTATTCTGATTGGTTTGCCTTTATAGGTTACTGATCCCTTTTCCCTGGCTGCCTTTATGATCTTTTCTTTCGTTTCTTTTGATGCAGTTCAGATCACAATGTGGTGGTGGGATGTTCTTTTCTGGTCAGGTCTGTTTAGGGTTCTAAAAGCTTCTCGTATCTGGATGGGCCTGCCCTTCTGGATATTTGGGAAATTCTCTGAGATGATTCCCTGAAGTATATTTCCAATACCATTGACCTCTTTCTCCACGCCCTCCTCAATACCAACTAGCCTTAAATTAGGCTTCCTAATTGTATCTTGGACCTCCTGAAGCGCTCTGTCAATTTTCCTAGATTTGGATTGACTCATTTTCTGTTCTTTCTCTATAATAAATAAATTATCTTCAGCCCCAGAAATTCTCCCCTCTGCATTGTCTAACCTGCTATCAAAGCTATCTCTTTATTTTTCATCGCCCTTGCTTCTAATTGCTCCCTTTTGATGCCTTGCATCTCTTGTTTTAGATCATGTATGGATTTCTTTATCTCCTTGATTTCCTTTTGAGTGGTTAGCTCAGTAGCTTTATTTTCTTTGGACATTTGCTGGAGTTTGGTCACGTTTTTATTTGTGGATTCTATGAATTCATCCATCTTTCTTTGAAAAACCTTTATTATGGCCTCCTTTATGGCTTCGTATTTTTCACTTATCACCTTGTTTATGCTTTCCTCTTGTTCAGCTATGGCTTCCTCCATTATCTCTTTCTTCATATTTTCACATTTTCCATCAATGATGTTTATCAATTGCATTTGTGTAGCACTTGGAAGACTCTCCTCTAAGTGTGCCAGTGACTGTTCCATTGTCTGTTTACATTGGGTGGGGGATGTTGTTTCTTGATTTGACATTTTTCTTGAGTTTCTTGTTCTGCCCATTTGAAAATGGGAGCAAGATTACTACTAAACACGATTATAGTTTTTCCTTTATAACCAACCTAGACCTCTGTAGCTGGCAGACACTAGATGCTCACAAGTTTTGATTGGTATTATCACTGTTTCTTTTTGTGCACTTACTGACCAGTCTAATACAACCACTGCCAAACGATTTATACCCAAAACAATAAGCCTCTCAATCCAATCTCTATTGTCTTTAAGTCCCTCTGAGCCTAGAGAATAATTAACCACCTACATATACAATATTGCTCAACAGCCATCAAGTGTAGATCCATGCAGTATAAGGGTTGAAAGACGAGCAGAGCTCCAGAGATAGAAAAAAAGAATGAGAGAGGTCAGGGGAGGTAGAAGATGATTAACGTAGGAGTGTAAGAATATTGTAGTAATGAAGAAAAGGTATAGCATAAGGATAACTGACCTATGTAGGTAAGTAGGTAGAATATTTGAGTATAAAGTTTGGAAAGTATTAGAATAAAACTTAATGTGTTGCTGCATGACTAGCTCTTAGCCCAACCAGTGGCCTCACAGTGGACCATGGGATGGATCTGTTTTTCTTGTCTATGTTGAGGGAAAGGGGTATTTCACAAGATGCAGAAACGAAGATTTCAGAAGCAAATGCTGTGAGTGAATTAGCTCGTAAAAAGCATTTTTATTTTCTTTTATCTTTCTGCCAGTCTTGGGGCTTGAATTCAGGGCCTGAGCACTGTCCTCGGGTTTTCTCAAGTCTAGCCCTCTGCCACTTGAGCCACAGTGCCACATCTAGATTTTCTATCTATGTGATACTGAGCAATCAAACCCAGATCTTCATGGATGTTAGGCAAGCACTCTACCACTATGCCAAACTCTCAACCCTGGCATAGTCATTATAAAGTCATCATCATCATATCAAAATATCCTTTCTCCTACAAAGAATGAACACTTATCTATGTGTGTCATGCTTTTTTTTAAATTTCACTAATTCTTCTGTGTTTTTCCCTCTTGCATTTTTTACACATGACAGCAAAGCTAATCCTCAGGAAAAAATTGATTAGGATACAGAAATCTAATAATATCCTAGTTGATTGACGTCAAAAATATGTGCAAGATGCCCTGTGTGTTTGACCTAGTGGTAGAGTCCTTGGCTACCACGCAAAAAGACTCAGGTTGGATTCCTCATTACCACATACATAGAAAACTCTGCAAGTGGTGCTGTGGCTCGGTGGGACAGCTAAAGCTTAAAGAAAGCCCAAGAACAATGTTCACACTCTGAGGTCAAGTCCCCAGACTACCAAAAACAAAAAAAAATCGACAAGGGTCAAAATGCAGGCAGAGAAGGCACTGTGAAGCAAATGTTTTGTAAAGGATGAGGGCAATATTGACCCTTAAGTTTGGATCTTACCGAAGAAAGGCTCCTTGAGCCTGAGACCAGACTGGTAGTTGGGCCTAGTGGAAGACATTGGGATTGGACAAATAAGGTGTGCTGTTTACTACATCCACATGTATATTGTGAGATTGGAGGAGAGATTCAGCCTCCAGTATGTCTTTGGTGAGGTCTTCTGTGAGCAAGGATCTTTGGTCATTGGGCCCTGAAAGGTGACCCTGCCTCCCTCACAATGGAACAGAATATGGAACCCTGGTAACCAAGCCACTGTAACTAACAACCAGCTCAAGCCAGCTCACTTGGCCTGTGGCTCAGGAGGAAGAAAGTTGTTGCTGTGCTGTTGCCAAAGGACAGGAAACTCGAGTCTCAGGCATGGAAGTTGTGGATGTCTTACTCGAAGATGTACATGCTAGATCTTTGCCAAGCCACAAATCCAGTATAACAGGCCTTTCTCTAAGAAGAAGGCCAGGAAAATCCAGGGCAACCAGATGAGGTAAATTTCTAAGAAGAAATGTATTTGACCCCATCATCCTCCCCACACACTACAACTTTCTTTTTTTTCATTTTTTATTGTAATTAGTAAAAGGGTTACATTATATTTGACAGGTAGAAAGTGCATTAATTCACAAACATTGATACCCTTTCACATATCTTCGTACCCATTTCCCTCCAACCCCACACCCCCCACCCGTCTTGGTTTTCCCCCCTTCCCTATCAAATTTCAAATATCCAAATACAAATAAATTCAATATATCAGATAACAAAGTGAGATACTATACCAATATGGGATAACCAAGGGACAGCAAAGGAGATGAGAGACAACATAGTACATTAAGGACAACAATCATTCATTATGTGGCTTTTGTTTCAATATCCTGGAGGTCCTTTCAATTAGCTTCACATTATATGGCCTTATATATGGCCTTTTGCTCTATTGCAAATCTCTCCTACTAGATCCCAAGGTTTCTACTGGTTATGAAGAATGACGGAAACCACTGAGCCTAAGTTCCTTTGAGTCTGGCTTACTTCACTTAATATGATTTGTTCTAAGTCTTTCCATTTCCTAACAAATGGGGGGATGTCATTCTTTCTGACAGCAGCATAGAATTCCATTGTGTACAAAAACCACAACTTGTTGATCCACTCATCAACTGAGGGACATCTGGGTTGGTTCCATATCTTTGCTATGGTGAATAGTGCTGCAATGAACATTGTTGTGCTAGTGGGTTTAGTATGCCCTTGTTTGTGGATTGCTTTGGTAAATGCCAAGTAGTGGAATTGCTGGGTGATAGAGGAGTTCTATGTTTAGCCTTTTGAGGCACTGCCACACTGCTTTCCATAGTGGAAGAACGAGTTTGCACTCCCACCAACAGTGTAGTAGTGATCCCTCCTGGCCACATCCCCTGCAGCACCTGTTTTCATTCGTTTTCCTGATCCTGGCTGTTCTAACTGGAGTGAGGTGGAATCTTAGAGTTGTTTTGATTTGCATTTCTTTTATGAGCAGAGATGTGGAGCATTTCTTCATGTGTCTATAGGCCATTTTTGTTTCTTCTTCAGAGAAGACTCTCTTTAAATGTTGGCCCATTTTTAATGGGATGGGTGTTACTTTGGAGGTTAGTTTTGGAGTGATTCAATTTTTTGAGCTGTTGATATATTTTAGATATGAGGCCTTTGTCCGTTGTTTGGTTGGTGAAGATCTTCTCCCACTCTGTAGGCTTCCTGATTAGTTTACTAGCTATATCCATTGCCATACAAAAGCTCTACAGTTTACTGCAGTCCCACTTATCCAGCCTTTCTCTGATTTGTTGTGATTCTTGCTCCTTATTAAGCAAGTTTTGACCTGTGCCAACTGAGGCCTAGTGTATCTCCTATTCCTTCCTGTAAACTTTTTAGTGTGTCTGCTTTTACCTCCATGTCTTTGATCCATTTGGAGTTAATTCTAGTGCAAGGTGACAAAGAAGGATCCAACTTTAGTTTTCTGTAGGTGCTTAACCAGTTCGGCCATCACAACTTGTTGAAGAGGCTATCTTTCTTCCATTCTATTTTTTTGGCTCCCTTGTCAAAGATTAGGTGGCCATAGGTCTGTGGTTTAATATCTGGGTCCGCAGTTCTATTCCATTGGACTTCCGGCCTGTTCTTGTGCCCGTACCAAGCTGTTTTGAGAATTATAGCTCTGTAATACAGTCTAAAGTTTGGAATTGAAATTCCTCCAGTGCTGTTCTTTCTGCTAAGAAGTGTTTTTGCTTACGGGGTCTTTTATTATTCCATATGAAATTTTGAATTGCCTCTTCTATTTCTTTAAAGAATGACATTGTGATGTTGATGGGTATTGCATTGAATTTGTAGATAGCCCTTGGCAAGATTGTCATTTTCACAATGTTGATTCTTCCAATCCAGGAGCATGGGAGGTTTTTCCATTTCCTTAGTTCTGCTTTAGTTTCCTTTTTTAGGGTTTTAAAGTTTTCATCTAAACGGTCCTTTACATTCTTAGTTAAGCTAATTCCTAGGTACTTTACTTTCTTTGAGGCTATTGTGAAAGGAGTTTCTTTCCTGATTATTGCCTCGTTCCTCTCACTGTTGGCGTAAAGGAAGGCAGCTGATTTGTGAGGGTTGATTTTATGGCCTGCTACCCTTCCAAAGCTTTGAATCAGCTCAAGGAGCTTGGGAGTAGAGTCTATTGGATTCTTTAAATACAGAATCATGTCATCTGCAAAGAGGGATAGTTTTATTTCCTCTTTCCCTACTTGGATCCCCTTTATGCTTGCTTCTTGCCTTATTGCACTGCCTAGGAATTCTAGTACTGTGTTAAAAAGGAGTGGAGAGAGTGGGCATCCTGAATGCTACCCCTTAGCAATTTTATGCAAAGCTTAGGCCTGTGGCATTTTAAGCACAATTCAACGCTCTGTTTTTTGCTGGTTAATTAGAGGTAAAAATCTTATGGAATTTATTGCATGGCTGATTTTGAACTGGAATCCTCAGGTCTCAGCTTATCTTGACTAGCTAGGATTACAGTACTTTTACAACCTGTATGCTCATACACGTCGCTTCTGACCCAAACACTCATTCTTCAATTTAACTAACAAGATGTGAGGAAAGATGATTGACTGTAGTTTACTAGATGGGCTTCTAGTGAGTATATATTTCCACTTCCACTCTGAAGCCAGGGAAATGTTTCTGGTACATGTTTCAACTATCTCCCAAAGAGGAAATAATGTGTGAGTACGTTTGCTAGTATTTCAGATTGGAGATGAACTTTGGTGTTTGGAACCTGTTGGGCAGAGTGTATCTGCTGGGCTGTGATAACAGAGATGATGTTTCAGACAGGAATATTTTCATCCCAGACAGACTTAATCCACATCCTTGGATTTCATGCCTTTAGTAGATAGAATTACAAGTGTGAGCTGCCACCACCACCTGGCTCATTTTGGAAACCTTAATTGCTTCTCATTTGTTCCTTTCCTTTTTTGGAAGATTGACCTAAGCTGGCTAATTGTGCATCACAATGAAGTGATTGGCCTCAGGAATGGCAAATATTTGTTTCATCAGCTCGGAATGAATGAAGTTGATCTAAACCCAATAGTATTTTCCTTCTGATAAATAGGGAACTTACTTATATCATTTTTCCTTGCCTTTGCTTTCCCAAAGCAAGCAACATGTTTCTTAAAAACTATACTTCATGAGAATATTATAATTAGAAGCTATCTTCTGCACACTTCAGAATAGTCCTTGCATTTATAAACTTATATTACAATATTAGGTAGAAGAATGGTGACTGTTAGTTTCATAACTATTTCATATGTTTTACTCTTTAAGGCTCATTAACTGAAGAAGGGATTAAATACATTTAGATAATAGTAGAACATAGCTGCTGCTGATTTGATGTGTGTGCAGATGATACACAGATTTATTAGGATTACTCAAAATTTTCTTCAAATTTTCAGTAGTCGACTGCTATGCTAACTGGAAGGTGATAGTAATGATGCTGAAATTCTATGAATCAGCTATGAAGCAGAATTTCAAGGGAGAGTATTTGCTAGGGACTTAATTTCTAAGACGCATATCAAGAATATTGAACTATAACACCAAATGATGGAGGACTCAGCATCACATTTTTTTTGTTTTATGCAAGTCCTGGGACTTGAACCCAGGGCCTGGGAATTGTCCTTAAATATTTTTTTTTTTCTTCAGGCTAGTGTTCTACCACTTGATCCACAGCTCCACTTCCAGATTTTTGGTAATGAACTGTAAATCAGAATATCATGCAATTTGTTTGGGCTGGATTCAAACCTGATTCTGTGTAGATAGGATTCCAAGTGTGAGCGCACATAGCCTGGCTAGTATCATTCATCATTCAA
The DNA here is from genome assembly GCF_031878675.1 of Megascapheus bottae. Classification (NCBI taxonomy): domain Eukaryota; kingdom Metazoa; phylum Chordata; class Mammalia; order Rodentia; family Geomyidae; genus Megascapheus; species Megascapheus bottae. The sequence continues at coordinate 3,078,769 of NW_028327641.1, read as the reverse complement.
GTCATGGGACTGCAATTCTGCACCTGGGTCTTTTCACTGAGCTTTTCAGCTCAAGACTACTGCTCTATCCCTTGAGCCATAGGACCACTTCTGGGTTTCTGGTGGTTAATTGGAGATAAGAGTCACATAGACTTCAGTGCCCAGGCTGAATTTGAACTGCTATCCTTGGATCCCAGCCTCTTGAGTAGCTACATTTACAAGTGTGAGCCACCACACCCGGCTAAATTATTTTTTAAGTTAATTTTTTTTGTTAAGTCAATATATAGTTGGCATACGGTTACATAAGTAATGAACACATTTCTTAAGAAAATTGTTATCCCCTCCATAATTTTTCTCTGTTTTCCTACCCTCAGCCCCCTCTCCATCCAGATTGTTCAGTTCATTTCCGTTTAGTGTCTTCCAAGTATCACTGTTCAATTGGTTCACCCTTTTTCCTTTGTTTTTTTAACCATTTTATTATACCCTCTCCATTCCCCAAATCACATAAACCTATGTACAAGACACAGGGTACCCGAATTCAACACAGTGACTACAGAGAATAAAACTAAAGGGAAAAAGTAGAAAAGAGGTAAAAAGCAAAGAAAATGAAAGAACATCATACAGTACCTTAGAAGCAACAACACTGAAAAAACAAAACATAAAACGTTGGGCTGAAAATGTAGCTTGCCTAGCATGTATGAAACCCTGGATTCCATTCCTCAGCACCACATAAACAAAAACTGGAAGTGCCAGTGTGACTCAGCTGGTAGATTTCTAACGTTCAGCACAGAGTATCTCCAAGTGACAAAAATCTGTCACTTTTAAGTCAGTCTTCAAAATTTTGCTAGGAAGCAGTTGCGTGATTTGGAAGAAAGTCCAATTTTCAAAAAATCACTAGCCAGGCGCAGGAGGGTCATAATTGTCATTCTACTAGCCAGGGAGAAGGTGATTCAAAGCCTTTGCAAGCAAAAAACGAAAACAAAAAAAAACTGTAAGATTCTTCTCTCCACTTATCCACCCAAAACTAAGTGGAGTTGTGGCTAAAACTGGTACAGTATTAGCCTTGAGGAAAAAGAACTAAGAGACCTTGCCCAGGTCCAAAGTTCAAGCTCCCCACCAAGAAAGAAAAAAAAGGAGTCCAGATACCTCAGTTTCAAAGGTATATCTGGATATCTTAGTAGATTTTTCTGATCTTTCCTCATTCATCTCATGGAACCACATAATCTTGATCCTGATCTGACTAAGAGCCTGCATTGTGCTTAATAAATTCATTCCACATATTCCAGTAGAATCTGGACAGCTAACAGCCACTTACCACTGCTTTATTCTACGTTTAGGCCAGTATGTCTTCATACCATCTACACAGTCAGCTATATCATCTTTCCAGAAGTAGCATTGAGTGTAGAACACTCAGAACTAAAATAATTGCATAACGATGTAATAAAAACCCTTGATTCATTAAGAAAATTTCTGTACCACTTAGAGCAAGTACATTAGTGGTATTTACCTCTAGCCTATTTTTTTAAAAAAAATTGATTAACATTGAATTTTACATCATATTTCAAATGTCATGTTTAACCAACAAGTATTTAAGAAGGGAATCACTATACAATCACTGGCATATAGATTTTAGAACATAGTAAAAATTAAGCTGAGTCTTTGTATGTCATAGATACAGATTAATCTATAATAAAACACATGTCTATAGAGTGTATAGTCTATCCTAGATTTTTATGTCTATGTAGTTATGTTTATATCTCCAAAATTATGTCCAGAACTTTGGGTATCACCTATTCAATCATCGCTCTACTACTGTTTTAAACTAATATCCATATATTAAGGATACCATGTACCTTTTGTTCCTTGGTCTTGACTTATCTCACTCAACAAGATTCACTATAATTTCATCCACTACCCAAAAATGCCATTATTATTTTTTTCTGTGCAGATCTTCTTTTCATGTATTTATTTTTATTGTAATTTATAGAAGGGTTACATTATATTCACCAGATAGAAGGTGCATTACTTCTCAAACTTTGATACCCCATGTAATGATATGGTCCCCATTTCCCTTCCCCTACTCCCACTCATGTTCATTTCCCCCCTTCCCTATCCAATTTCAAATAACCAATTAGGCACATATGAAATATATCAGAAAACAAGGTGAAATATTGTAACAATATGATATAACCAAGGGATAGCAAAAGAGATAAGAGATTACATAGTTCATTAAGGACAACAATCACTCATTATATGAGTTTTGTTTCTTTATCTTGGAGGTCCTTACATTTAGTGTCATACTATTTGTCACGATGTCTCCAGATTTTGTTCCTTTGTAAATATCTGGTAGCAGAGCCCAAGGTTTCTACTGAATTTGACAAATGAGGGAGACTCTTGGGCCTATGTTCCTTTGAGTTTGGCTTACTTCACTTAATATGATTTTTTTCCTTCTCATCCACTTCCCCGAGAATGCCATTATTTTATCTTGTCGGTTGGCTATGTATCATTCCATTGTGTGTGTGTGTGTGTGTGTGTGTGTGTGTGTGTATCACATTTTTTGTAGTAGGGCATCTGGTTGTTTCCATCATCCAGCCTCATTTTCTACAGATATTTTTATAGTCTCTTTTTTATTTTCAGGGTAATGTATAGAGGGTTTACGATTACATTTACAGGTAGTGGACTGCATTACTTCTCACACATTTATTCCACTCCACATGTTTTTGTCCCCAGTTCCCTCTCCCCTACCCTTCCCAATCATCTTGTTTCCCTCCTTCCCTTTCCTATTTGACATAAACACATAAACATATATACAATATGCCAGGGAAAAAATCAGATACAGTAACAATCTGACATTAACCAAAGGGCAAAATAAGAGATGAGAAATAACATAGTAGATTAAGGACAAAAATCACACAAGATTAAGAGCAACGATGACACAAGATATAGCTCTTGTTCCCATATCCTAGAGATCCTTACATTTAGTCTCATCCTATATGACCTTATATACCTAGGTTTTTGAGTTATTGTAATCCTCTGGTAGGAGAGTCCTAGATGTGAACTAATTATTACAAATGAGGGAAACCATTGAGCTTATGTTTCTTTGGGTCTGGCTTGCTTCACTTAATATGAATTTTTCCAAGTCCTTACAAATAGGCGATGTCATTATTTCTGATGGCAGCATAGCATTCCATTGTGTATAAGTACCACATCTTCTTGATTCAGTCATCTACTGAGTGGCATCTGTGTTGGTTTCATATCTTTGCTATGGTAAATAGTGCTGCAATGAGCATCATTGTGCTAGTGGCTTTAGTATGTCCTTTTTTCTGGACAATTGGGTAGGTGCCAAGTAGTGGATTTGCTGGATCATAGGGGAGCTCTATGTTCAGTCTTTTGAGGAACCACCACACTGCTTTCCCTAGTGGTTGAACGAGTTTACACTCACACCAACAGTGTAGGTGTGATCCCCCCTGGTCACTTCCCCACCAGTATCTCTTATTAGATTTTTTGATAATGGCCATTCTGACTGGAGTCAGGTGGAATCTCATAGTTGTTTTGATTTTCATTTCCCTTATTGCTAGAGATATGGAGCATTTCTTCATGTGTCTAAAGCCCATTTTAATTTTTTCTTCAGAGAATACTCTTTTAAGTCTTTAGCCCACCTTTTAATAGGATGGTTGTTTCTTTCAAGATTTGTTTGGGAGAGATTCATTTTTTTCAGCTATAGATATATTTTAGATAACTACATATATTTTTGTAGAAAAAAGAATGGAAGCCATCATGCTGGCTCACAACTTAATTTCAGCTACTTAGGAGGCTCAGGGCTTAGGATCACAGGTCAAAGCCAACCAGGGCCCTACAGTGTGTGAGATCAAACTCTGTGAACATACAATGACTGTAAGAGGAATCTCACTGCCTGGGAATGTAGCCTAATGGTAGAGTGCTCACCTACAATGCATGAAGACCTAGGTTCTATTCACTGGTACCGCATACTCAGAAAAAAGCTAGAAGTGGTGCTGTGTCTCAAGAGGCAGAGCACTCACCTTGGGCAGCGAGTCCAATGAAAATGTCTAGGCCCTGAGTCCAAGCCCTAGGACTGGCAAAAAGAAAAAAAAGTGCAATCTTACTTAAGTAACAAGGAATATACCCTATATTTATACAGACTGAACAATTCATTAAGAAATTAGAAAATATGTATAAAGTGCATATTTTCTTTTGTGTGTTTGCACTGGGTTTTCAACTGAGTGCTTCAGCTCTATCCCTGACCTTTTCTGCTCAAGGGTAGCACTCTACCAATGCAGCCCCAAATCAACTATCTTCAATTGAGATATAAGCGATGAATATTTCAGGGTGCTTCATGAAAAACATTTTTATAAATTGAAACTTTCAACACAGTCTTATTTTAGTATGAATGTTGAGATGGGAAGAGACAGAAAAAGTGAAATGTTTCCTGATCCCCATAGAGAAGAGACTCAGCAGAACCACTGTGGTCTGCAGGCTTCTTTGTGAGTTTTGTTTGCTTGTTTGATTTTTGTCAATTGTGGGGCTTGAACTCTGGGCCTGGGCACTGGCCCTGAGCTCTTCAGCTCAAGGCTAGTGCTTTAATCTGTGAGCCACAGTGCCACTTCTGGTTTTTCTGGCAGTTAACTGGGTACTTTGGCTGGCTTTAAACTTTGATTCTCAGATCTTAGCCTCCTGAGTAACTAAGATTATAGGTGTGAGGTACCATCACCAGGCTGCTGCTCTGTTACTATGCAGGTTCTGGATCAAGAACTTCAAGTTCTTACTTCAATTTTTTCTTCTCTTGCCTAATACTCTGCCATTTGAACGAAGCCCCAGTTCCTGGTCTTTGTTGGTTAATGAGAGATATTATGATTTTCTAATATTCAGAGCAATGATTATAAAACCCAGCATTTTACTTACTTGAATAAATTAAGAGACAGGACCTAGTGAGATGGAAAATAAAAATTTTTTTCAAGTTGCTATCCTGTTCTAATGCATAAGTCTGGCTATTTTGCTTACACACAAATATGTATTTTACCAGTTTCTACTCTATTTTTGCGTAGCTTAAAACCACCACTGCCATTTCATAGATTTTGTTGTTGTTGTTTGCGGTGCTTGAACTCTGTGCCTGGGCTGTTCCTCAGATCTTCAGTTCAATGCCAGTGCTCTACTACTTTTCATTTGGCCAGTCCTGGGCTTGAACTCAGGGACTGAGCACTGTCCTTATATTTTCTCAAGGCTAGGGCTCTACCACTTCAGCCTCAGCACCACTTCCAGCATTTTTCTATGTATGTGGTATTGAGGAATTGAACCCAGGGCTTCGTGCATGCTAGGCAAGCACTCTACCACTAGGCCAAACTCCAAGCACAAAATTATTCATCATTACTATTAGCTATCTTCTTTTTTTATTATTGATTCGTCATGGTGCTTGGACATTGGGCCTGGACACTGTCCCTGAGCTCTTCAGCTCAAGGCTAGCGCTCTTCCTCTACAGCTCCATTTTTGGTTTCTGGTAGTTAATTGGTGATGTAAGCCTCATAAACATATATGTCCAGGCTGGCTTTGGGCTTTGAACCAAGATCCTCCAATCTCAGCCTCCACAGTAGCTAGAATTACACGCTTCAGCCAGCAGTGCCTGACTGTTTGATGTCTCTGTCTCTGTCTCTCAGTCTCTGTGTCTCTGTGTTTCTTTCTCTCTCTCTCTCTCTCTCTCTCTCTCTCTCTCTCTCTCTCTCTCTCTCTCTCTCTCTCTCTCTCTCTCTCCTCTCTCTCTCTCTCTCTCATTTGGTTGTAAGACTTTAATTGTGCACCTGGGCAGTGTCCCTGGGCTCTTCAGCTCAAGGCTACAACCTTAAACACCTTGAGCCACAGTGTCACTGCTGGTTTTCTGGTGCTTAAGTGGAAGTAACAGTTTCATTATCTTTAGTGTCTGGCCTGGCTTTGAACTGTGATCCTCAGAACCCAAACTTCTGAGATCTTTTCCAGCTTTTTTTTGGTGTAAGTGGTACAGAGTAATTGAACACAGGGCTTTGTGCATACTAGGCAAGCAAACTACCACTAGTGTGCACTCCAGCCTTAGATAAGGGCTTTCTTTTTCTTTTTCTTTTTTTCACTCATGGGGCTTGAACTCTGGACCTGGATGTTTACCTTAAGCTCTTCAGCTCAAGGCAAGAGCTCTACCCCTTGAGGCACATTGTCATTTTGAATTTTCTGGATTATTTGGAAATAAGATTCTCACAGATTTTTATGCCTCGTCTGTCTTTGAACCTCGATCCTCCAGGGTAGCTAGGATTACCAGGGTGAGCCACCAGTCACGGGCATTAAATTATTATTTTTTGCATGTCCTATGGCTTCAACTCATGGCCAGAGCACTGTCCTAGGGCTTGCTCAAGGATAGCACTTTACTTCAGCCAGCCAACACCCGGTCCAAATAGGCCACTCTTGAAGGTAGAATTACAGAGATCTGCCATAATACTGGCATGTCGTTATCTAAGTATATAATTTTTCTTCTATTTTTGATGGCTTTTCCTTAGTGGACATATTTCCTACATATTTTATGGAAAACTTCCTTCCCACTGGGGCCATAAGTTAAGCCTAGTGGAAGAGTTCTTGCCGAGCATGAATGAAGACCCAAGTTCAATTCCTCAGCACATCATAGATAAAAAAAGATAAAAGTGGTGCTGTGGCACATGTGATAGAACTTGTGCCTTAAGAATAAACAAAATCAAAAACAAGGATTGTGCTCAGGTCCTGAGTCTAAGCACAGTACTGACAAAAAAAATTCTGCCCAAAGTAGACATTAAAACTTATTGTACTTTTCAAAAAATTTGTTGTCAATGTGATATACAAAGAGATTGCTGTTACATAGGTAATGAGTACATTTCTTGTAAACACTGTTACCCCCCTCCCCCCTTTTCTCTTTCCTTTCCCCCCAAGTCATAAATTTCATTTACAACAAATACATATGTATTTTCATTCCTGAAATAATAGTTTAAAATGTGTTCAAATAAATGATGTAGGTTGATATATTTATCAAAATGGATTACTTGAACTCTAAAATAAACATTCTAGGTAATTTTTCTCATAAAATTGTAGTAATGCTATAAAACTATTAAAAAAGGAATTTTAGTTATTAATTTCTTATGTTTTACCTTTAACATTATTACACTAAGCATACTGTTTATGGTATCAATACAGACAGCATGAAATATGATTATGTAAAAAAATTAAATGATTAAAAATAGTAAGGTTGGGGGCCAGTAGTTTGGCTTGGTGGCACACACCCTGGACTGGCAAAAAAGAAGTAGGGTTAGATAAAACAGATTTATTACCAAATGTGTGGAAAATGGTATGATTTCTTGTTTGGCTAGTCCTGGGGCTTGAACTGAGGGACCAGGAACTGTCCTTGGCCACATTTGTTCAAGGGTGGCACTCTGACACCTGAGCCACAGTGCCCCATCTGCTTTTTCTGTGTATGTAGTGCCGAGGAATTGAATCAAGGTCTTCTTGTATACTAGGCAAGCACTCTACAACTAGGCCACATTTAAAGCCAAAGTAGATTTTTGATGCTATTGTGGAGTTTTAATTTTCTTAAATATTTGTACAAAGCACAATGGATATATAAACAGACTTGAACTCACAGAACAGAGTCCCCCATAATATTACAGTTACTCGGCACTTCTCCCGATTGACAAAACACATTTCCAGGCATCTGCTCGGTCCTTAAGCTTTGGAAGCTGACTTGTCTTTCCATGGAGGCCTGGCCTGGATTCCTGGTGATTCCATGCATTTCATAGTTCCCTGTATATCCAGTAAGGTTGTCTTCTATGGGACCAGACCTGTCTGGTTTTTGGCCCACCCAGGACCTAGGTGTCTGAGGTCTCACATTATAAGTGGAAAATAAAACACAGTATAATAAGGACTGAAGAACTGCACACCATAATATTAACAATGAGAGTTTAATAGTTAGCAAAGTAAATACAATGAATACTTGACAAGAATCATGACAGCAAGATAAAGAGATGTCTTTTTAGGAAGGGGACAGGGAAGCTCTAAATCCAGACTGGCCTCCAAGTTGCCTTCAGACAGTAATTCTACTTCAGAGTCCTCAGAAGGGTCTCCTTCCTCATGAGAAACAGAATGTCCTTCCTGAGTTAAGAGGGGGATGGATTCTGGTTTGTCGAATGGAGATTGAGTCTCTTTTAGTGAGATGGATGGGTCTGGATATTCTGTGAGGATGGATTCATTTTCCTCCAATGAATCCAGTATTGAGAGTACACTTGCTGCTTCCCATGGGGACATTTTCCATAAGCCCAGCCTGTGCCCCTTCAGCTTGCACAATAAGTGGAGTGTTACTCTGACTCAGATGGACTGACTCTGGGTGGAGTGTGAAAGGAAACGGAAGGAAAACTGGCTGCTCTTTTTCTTCCTCCATAGTATCTGCAGGTTCAACTGTGTCACACATGGGGTTCAGAGCAAAAGGTATATCCACAGGACTCTAAACCTGTTTGGTAATTTCTACAGAAGGCCCATGCTTTCTGGAGTGCAGTGATGATTGTCTGTCTCCATCAGTCACCAGCTCTAATGGGGGGTTTTTCATCCGGAGTTCAGGATAAGCTCTTCCAGGATGCCCCAAACCTAAGGATGGAAATAGGTACAGAGTGGACAGAGTGGACTCTGCAAGTTGAAGTGTCACTCAACTGCCATGAGGATCTAATGGAGGCACCTGTAGAACTGGAGTTTGGACTGAACACTGAGGAGGTGTAGGGTCTTTCTAATGAGTGCTTATTCCCGAGTCCTTTCAGAGGACAGACATTACCTGGCTGACACCACCCATAAAGGGCATTTTGCCAACCTCTGTAGAAGTAACGGCCAACCAATATCTAGACCACATGGGCTTCCTACTCACAGGCTCTGAGGCACCCACACCAGGACTTCTACTTTTTCTTAGTCTTACTGGTCGCACATTCCTCCAGCTGGTCAAAAAGTATGTGTTTAGAAGAGCAGGTCCAAAGCCGGCATGTGGAGCCTCATATAGAGATTGAGTTGTGTCAGGGTGTGGCAGTTCTTGAACTCGTAGAAATCACTGGGGTAGAAGTCCATTCACATCGTATAGATGGAACACATGATGCTGTGGGCACATTCGGTACAAGGAAAGTGAGAACCTTCTCTCTCCATCCTGAGCCTTCTACCAAAGCCCCTTTCTTGCAGGACTCTAATGCTGTGGCTGTCCTGCAGAGATGTGCACTTATGTGCTGGGAGGGGGGGTAAGAGACACTCGAGAACAGGATGACTTTTACACCACACTTCCAGAAGCTTCTGAGAGAGGCCTCTATGCATCTGTCCAAAGTAAACGCACCTTAAATTAACTAAGTAAATGCTCTAAATAAATCAATAAGTGAATGCTCTAAATAAAGAACTAAATGCTCATTCCTCTAATCTTAGCCACCCAGCAGGCTGAGCTCTGAAGATCACAGTGGAAAGCCGGTCTAGTCAGTAAAAGTCTAAAGGCACTTGTCTTCAATTAGGCAGCAAAAAGCCAGAACTTGACCTATGACTCAAATGGTACACCAAAGTGATGGCATTTAGACCTGGGTACAGGTTCAAGTGGCAGCACTGGACCACACACCAAAATGTAAATGCTTTCAGGTTCTAACAGGGAAAGCTATCACAATCCCTCCCTGATGGCTCAAAAGTAATTCAGCCTCCAGCCTTTCCTCTGACTCCAGTATTTCACAGGCCTCCGCCATTAGTACTGACACCTCATTTCTTACTGGGAAATGGGATTTCCTAGGATGTCACCTAGGTGAGGATTGCAGTTGAGAGCCACTTACTCATGCCTGAAATCCAACTTCTCAGTAAGCACACTGTTGAGACTCCAGTAGCTTGTGAGGGAAATGAAATGGCATGGTGTCCCAGTCATAATAAAGTAGTTTGTGCACTTGTATCATGCTTAGCTCCCCTGTGAACACCCCAGTGAAGCAAACAGGCTCAGAGAGGAGCCAAGTATTCCAAGACTTGGCCAGGAGGGGTGAGCAAACTTGGGTTTGGAGGGGGAACACTCACTTTTTCAAGAGAATTTCCAGCTACTACTACATTGTCCTCCACTATTTGAAATTGTGCAGGAAGTTTCCCACATAAAAGAGATCACCTTTCTGGCAGGCAGGGATCAGCTTTGTCAGCAGCATTTCCAACAGGCCTTCCTCCAGGATCCATAGGTTACAAGGCTCATTCAGAGTCTGAGCTGACTTACCATCACACTATGTTGGCAAAACAGTGGATATTTCAAACGTAGGAATGGGACCACACTTCACACTGAGGAATTGGAATAGAGTAGATTGGAAATGACACACTCTAATCTCAGTATAGTCACTTGAAAGCACACAAGAAGGTTGTAGTGTGTGGGCAGGATGATGGGTTCAAATAGGTTTCCTCTCAATATACCTCATCTGAGTTGCCCTGGAGTTTCCTGGCTTTCTTCCAAGAGAAATGCCTGATATACTTGAATTTTGGCTTGGCACCGATCCAGCATCTACTTCTTCAAGTGAGACATCCATATCTCTCATGCCTGAGATGCGAGCCTCCTGACCTTTTGGCAACAGCACAGCAACATCTTTCTGGTTCCTGAGCCACAGGCCAAGGGAGCTGGCTTGAGCTGGTTGTCACATACAGTGGCTTAGTTACCAGGGTTCCATATTCTGTTCCATTGTGAGGGAGGTAGGGTCACCTTTCAAGGCCCAATGACCAAAGCTTCTTGATCACAGAAGACCTCCCCAAAGACATACTGGAGGCTGAATCTCCCTTCCCACCTCACATATGGATGTAGTAAACAACACACCTTTTTGTTCAAATCCCAAGTCACTAAGTAGGCGTAAGTGCTAGCCTAGTCTCAGGCTCAAGGAGCCTTTCTTAGGTAAGATCCAAACTTAACTGTCACTATTCCCCTTACCCTTCACAAGACATTTTGCTTCACAGTGCCTTCTCATCTTGCATTTTGCCTCTTGCACATTTTATTTTGCTAGTCTTGGGACTTGACCTCAGAGCCTGACCATTGTTCTTAGGTTTCCTTTAGGCTATAGCTGTCCCACCAAGCCACAGCACCACTTCCAGCGTTTTCTATGTATATGGTACTGCAGAATCAAACCGGAGTCTTTTTGTGTGGTAGCCAAGCACTCTACAAATAAATGAAACACCCAGGCCATCTTGCACATATTTTTCACTTCAATCTACTAGGACGTTGTTAGGTTTCTGTATCCTAATCTATTTTTCTTCCTGATGAATATCTGTGCTGTCATCTGTAAAAATTCCAGTGGGAAAATCACAGATGCATTGGTGACATAAAAAAAAGTCTTACAGACATAGATAAGTGTTCATTCTTTGTAGGAGAAAGGATATTTTGATATGATGATGATGACTATTTATAAATACTTTATCGGGGTTTAGAGTTTGGCCCAGTGGTAGAGTGCTTGCCTAGCATCCATGAAGATCTAGGTTTGAGTCCTTAATATCACACAGATATAAAAATCCATATGGCAATGTGGCTCAAGTGGCAGAGGGCTAGACTTGGGAGAAGCCAAGAGCAGTGCTCAGGCCCTGAGTTCAAGCCCCAGGAATGGCAGAGAAAACAAAAGAGAAGAAAAGAAAAGAAATGTGCTTTTTACAAGTTATTCACTCACAGCATTTGCCTCTGAATTCTTCGCTTCTGCATCTTGTGACTTATCCCTTTCCCTCAATGTAGACAAGAAAAACAGATTTTATTACTTGCTATCCTGTTGTCCAATCTTTGGATATTAATTCAAAATACAATATTGCCTGAGATATTGTGTGTGTGCATGTGTGTGTGTGTATCTGCCAATGTGTGCATGCACACATGTGTACAGGGTTTAGGGCTTACTCATAGGGCCTGTGTGATAAGCCTCAGCATCTTTTCCTCAAAGGTATTGGTCTTTCACTTCTAGCTTATTATAGCTAATTGGAGTTGAGAGATTCACTCAATTTCTTGTCCTGTGCATTGGAACCCAGTGCAGGGTTCTCATATTGTTAATTGTAGCTATAGAGAAGGCTGAGGTCTGGGGATCCTCGTTAGAATCCAGCCCCTGAAAGAAAGTCACTGATAGAAATCTTTATCTTCAGTTAAGCACGAATAAATAAGGCAAAAGTGGAACTGTGGCTCAGTTCCACTTGTACCAGCCATGAGAAAATTATTAATTGGCAGCACCTGGTCCCTGAGAGAAATCCTTAGCACTGGTTCAAAAAAAGAAAGAAAATAATGAAAAAAATTAAAACTTGCTGAGGAATCCATAAGAATAAACGTGCCTGTGAAAAATCTTGTCATTTCAGATTCCCTCAAGAGCTTATGTCTCTCTATATTTTATCAAGTTTTTTTAAAGATTTTTACATATTTTCTATCTTTCTTAAACAGAGATAGCCATCCACAAAACACAAACACAAACTCTCACACAGTATACCACCCACCCATAAGTGTCTGGCTATGTATATATGTATAGTCATATGTATTGATCTGTCTCTCTATACTAATATATAAATACATAAACATATGTATTTAGAAAAACAGGAAATATACATAGATAGGCCTCAGGCATTTCTAGATTTTGTGCAAGTCTTCTGAGTGCAACTTACCATTGTATTTTTTGTCAAGATAGAGTCCCTCTAACTTTTGGCCAGCTTCTTGTCCTTTGATACTTTTTTCTGCCGGTCCTTGGTTTTGAACGCTAGGCCTGGATGCTGTCACTGAGCTTGAGCTTCTTGCATTCAGTAGTTTATTCCAGATAAGAGTCTCATGGAGTTTCTGTCCTGGGCTGGCTTTGAATTGTGATCCTCAGATCTCAAACTCCTGCGTAGCTAGGATGACAGTCTTGAGCTACCAGTACCTGGTTCCTTTGCCTCTTTTACCCTTTTTTTTTGGCCCCACCACAGCCATGGTATTTACCTTCCTATGTTCTCTCCACCTGCCTCCAGACAGGGATCTGAGAGATGCTTTCCACCCACTTATTCATGTCCTCCTCTGTATTGGCTGACAGCTAAGACATGCACTCACTTGTCTGGATGCCAAACACAAAGCCATGTGATTGTTTCTCAGTCTGGAACATCCTATCATATTTATAGCACCACAGAGGGTCAGGTTGATGCTCCTCCAGGGCTTCTTAAATTGTTCTCATATTAATCCACAACACGTTTGTCATCACTTGTCCAGCTAATTCATGGACTAAACCAGCACTCCCTACAAACTTAGTTCCCAATACCATGAGGACACTCAAGGGTGCATTAGGAGTGTGACCTGCAGGTGGATGTGAGCCTGTCTAACTTGGAGGGGATTTCTCCACCACAGGAAATGGAATACAAATTTAGAATCTCCTTTCATGAGGTGACAATCTCTGGCAGATGTTCTTATCAAATGTGGCACTGCCTACTTCCAGCTTAAAACATGGGTTGATGACCCAGCATAACAGAGAATGTATTCACCCAGGCCCAACACATAGGCTGGGACCCTGAACTTTCAGGTAGCATTTGGCTTTGAAGGTCATGAGATCTTAGTCTACAAATGATGAGCCCCCTCCCATGAGGCATAGCAAACGGAGCCAAAGGGCAACCCAGTTAAGCACCAGATCAAGCTTCCCTTCTTCAGTAGGGTATGGTTTGAAAACTGTGCATAGCTTCTGTTTGAAGCCAGTCCAGAAAGGAAAGTCCATGAAACTCTCATTTCCAGTTAACTGCCAAGAAAAAGCCAAAGATAGAGATGAAGCTCAAGAGAGGTAGAGAGCCATCTGAAAAGAATGGTTACACCCTGCAACATCCTCATTATCTGATCTTGAAAACATCTCTGCGTGCATCCCAGCATGCAGCCAGCATCTAGGGGTGATATTGACCCCTGCGCCCATTGGCAATCTGCACTGTCTCTGACATCTGTAATGTGAACCTCATTCTGTTGGGTTTGTGAAGCGGTGTCAACCCTGCAGAAGGAACCAACTGTGCCCTAACTCCCACTGTCCCCTGGGGCCCCTAGCATTCCCCCATCTGCACCCCTCCTGTGGCTTCTGATCCTAGGGAGCCCTCCTGCCCTGTCCAACACTCACATGAAGTGCATATTTCTTCTCCTGGGGCAACTTCTCCACAGAGAGTACATGATATGCCCACTCTCCAGGCACGGGGAGATCCTGCCAAAGTAGCAAATCAGTGATAAGGACATAAAGTGATGAATAGAATTTTAGATCCTGATGGTAGACAGTCTGCAAAATCCAAGGGAGAATGGAATTGGAGGGGACCAGGGATCAGGATGTGGGCATGGAGCTTCCCTGCCAAGGGGGTGGGGGAAGTCCCAGGCTGGGGGATGCACAGGATGATCCATGGGCCCTGTGCAGCTACTGGGTCACCCCGTTGTGCATCTCAGCCTTTGGCATTGAGCTCTGTGATCGTCAAGAGGTGCACAGTCTGTACCCTGGCTGGCAGAAGAAAGGACCATGGGAAGACAATTGTACACCCTTTGTGAGTGTAGGAAGGGGTAGGCTGGACACCCAGTCCAAGAGGAGCTAAAACTGGAGTCGAGGGGTGTGCAAGTAGTGGGTGTGAGGGTTGTGGGCAGTCACAGTCACGGCAGAGGTGGCTCTGTCTGTGGGGTGAGTGCCTCACTGCAGGCACAGCACTGGAGATATCAGAGATCCACATGAAAAGGAAAAGCTGGAAATGGCACTACGGTTCAAATGGTAGAGCATCAACCTTGAGCAAAAGAGCTCAGGGACAGTACCCAGGACCTGAGTTCAAGCCTCATGACTGTAAAAGAAAAAGAACCAGGACTATGAGAGGGAACCTGGTACTCTCTTGGTCTAATCAGACACAAGAAGAGGCAGGGATAGGCTGTGGAAAAACACAGAGAACATCTTCCCCCAGCTCATCCTTTCCTGCATGCAGGGACAGCCATGTAACTAGGGCTACAGTGAGATCATCTTCATCCCCGTGCTGCCATCTGAATTGTAGGCCTCTGTCCTGGCATGGGGTGTCCTGATGGCTGAGCAGGTGCCCTAACCCTAGATGGAGAGCAGCCACTGACTGTGGTAGCTAAGGAGACATCTGTTCCATAGCTATCAGGCCACCCAGCATGGGAGCCATAACCACCCCTCACCCAGGTAGAGGCCAGTGGTTCTCCAGGTGCTACTAACATTGCCCCACCCCTAGCTCTGGGTACACGTGACATTCCCTCCACAAGGAGCAGGACAAAGTGAGGGATCAGGAAGCTGCCTATGGGCTTCAGATGATGGCCAGGCTGGCACTACAGATGGCCTCACTCTGTCACCACCTTCCCCTGCCTCCATCTTTCCTCCATCATGCCTCTCTACCTCCCACCCATTAACCTTGGAAACCAATCAACTGGGCTCTCATCATTCCTCTCATCTCTTCACCAACCTTGCCATGCGTCCATCCCTCTGTCACTTCCACCCCACACACATCCCACCACCAGCCACCCTGTAGCTTATGAGGATCCCAGAGGAAGCTCTTGGTGAAGGGCTTGTGACCACAAAACAGTTACTATCACCCGCTCCGGCCTGATCCACCAGAGAATAAGAACAGCCAAGCAGGCACACACTGCAGCAGAGTTGCTCTGCTGCCACCCTGATTTCTTCATGGCTAGGACTTGGCTCTCCTCAGCCTCTCAGCTCAGTAACCAGAACATTGTGCTTTCACAGAGCCATGGCTTCCAGTCTCCATGGACACAATGACATCAAGGTGATGCCAACTTCCCCATCTCTATATACTTCTAACTATGGGATGGGAGCTGAGGTTCTCTTCTGTGACTCCATCCGCTAAGAGGCTCATGCAGATTTCTATCCTTTGCTCATCATGGTGACTCTTTGGTTAACAAGTCACTGCTGGGCTTCCAGTTCACCACATATAGAACCCATACTCCAACACTTTTCTTAGAAGGACTGATGACTTTTAAATATTCTCTAGTTTTAAATGTCTAGTTCCTTCTCTCTTTCATTTATATATTTCCTTTCCTCACATACTTCCCTTTTTTACCTTCCTTCTTTCATTCCTGGCCTTGAAATCAAGACCTGGAGCTTTTTCTTAGCTTTTCTTTGCTCAAGGTAGCACTCTAGCTCTTGAGCCACAGCTCTACTTCAATCTTTGTTCTTGCTCTAAACTGGGAGTAAGAGTCTCATGCATTTTTCCCTTTGCTGGGTTGGTTTTAAACCACAATACTAAGATCAGGATCCTGAATATGCCTCGGATTACAGGTATTATCTAATCAAAACAAATTCCTGATTTCTTTTTTAGACATAATCAGTTCTTTCAGGTGAGCCACCAGCCACTCATGCAAGAGCATTGCAGGATCCCAGCATTCATCTTGTCTCCAATCTTATTCCATCCATCTCACAATGGCCATCTAAAACACCCTGCTGCATGCCTGAAGTCGCAAGGAACATTCTCAACGCCATGATAAGCCCACTTAAGCTCTGCCTCAGATATGCCCAGCCCCCATCCCACTTGCACATGAGCATTTGTTTAGGAGAAATTTCCTGAGTACATCATCATCTTTTCCTCACCATTCAAATTTCATCTTTGGAGTCATTTCTCCCAGACAAAGAGGAACATGATCCATGGTTTGATAGCAGCTCCAGCTTCATAGTCCCAGCCACCAACACCCCCCATTACCCTGCCAGACACCTGAATTCAAGAACAATGTTTTCACTACGCCTAACCCTTATCAAATGTTTTAACTTATACAGAGCATTAAAATAATTTTACTAAATGGAATAAACACATGGCATCAAGCTTCAGAATCTTTGCACCTGAACTTTTAGTGAATAACAGACACACCAGCATTTCTGTAGCCTACAGAAATCTTAGCTTTGAAATTTCAGCATTCCTGGTATCCAAGTTTGGATGTGCTAACACTGCCCTTAATGGGGCACTTCAATCACACAATCCCACAACAATCAATGTCATTTGACATTCACTAGTAGGTGGTGCTAGGAAAAAGACTGATGTGCCAACTCCATGCTGGCTTGACCTATGCCATCTTCAAACCTGGAGCAAATGGGGCTCCTCTCTCCATGACACCAGCAAAGATTCCAGTGAGATGTGCCTACATGGATAAAGCTAAAATCTCACTAAAGTGAGGTTGTTGGCAGTGCTGGAGCCTGAACTCAGGGCCTGGGCACTAAGCATTTGTACTCAAGACTAGCCCTTTACCCCTTGAGCCCAAACTCCATTCCCAGCTGTTTTTATTTTTGGTAGTAAGAATCTATCAGACTTTCCTGTTCTAGGTGACTTGGAACTTCCATACTCAGATCTCAGCCTCCTGACCAGCCTGGATTAAAAGTGTGGTTCAGCCATGCCCCACACCTGAGGACTTCTGCCAGCACATTTTTCCCAAAAATTGGAAGAAGAAGATGAGGGAGGGTTGGGCTCATCCTGCCCTGCATATGAAGGAGAGCATCAGCGCCTGAACTTCATTCCCTGTTGTAGGCTGCTGGAGGAAAAGGAAGCAAATAGGCACAGGCTGGCAGCAGATGCCACAGAACAACTTGTGACCAAGACTCCCAGAGCAGACGTCAGAATCGATGACAGAGTTGGATCTGCCCAGCAACAGAGGCAGTGGTGACACCTGAAACTGCGCGTTTGAGCGTTTGCTGCTAGTAACCAGGGCCACCTATGTCTCAATGAGAAAGGTGAGATTTTGGTGGAGAAGGTGAGATTAAACATTATGTATCATGCAAGAAGACAGACTATAAGGGCTCTTTTATTATTCCAAGTGAAATTTTGGATTTCCTCTTCTGTTTCTTTAAAGAATGATATTGGGATATTGATGAATATTGCACTGAATTTGTAGATAGTCCTTATCAAGATTGCCATTTTTACAATATTACTTCTTCCAAAGCAGGAGCATAGGTTTTTGCATTTCCTCAGTTCTGCGTTAATTTCCTTCTCCAGGGTTTATAGTTCCATCAAAAAGGTGCTTTACATTCTAAGTTAATTCCTAGGTATTTTATTTTCTTTGATAGCAAAATGAGTTGCTATCCTGATTCTGGCCTCCTTCCTCTCATTTGTTGGCATATAGGAAGGCAGTTGACATTGAGGCTTAATTTTATACCCTGCTACCTTACCAAAGTTTTATATCAGCTCAAGCAGCTTCGGAGTAGAGTCTATAGGGTTCTTTAAATACAGAATCATGTCATCTGTAAGGAGAGAAAGTTTCAGTTCCTCTTTCCCTTTTCCTCCTCACTCCAGTTAGAATGGCCAAGATCCAGAAATCTAATAACGTGTGCTGGAGGGGATGTGGCCAGGAGGAATCACTACTACACTGCTGGTGGGATTGCAAACTCGTTCAACCACTATGGAAAGCACTATGGCAGTATCCCAAAAAGACGAAACATAGAGCTCCCCTGTGATCCAGCAATTTCACTACTTGCCAATCGTCCAGATAGGACATACTAAATTCACTAGAACAATAACATTTATCACAGCACTATTTACTATAGCAAAGGTATGGAACCAACCCAGATGCCCGTCAGTTCATGAGTAGATCAACTATGGTATTTTTACACAATGGAATTCTCTGCTTCTGTCAGAAAGAATGACATAGACGAATTTGTAAGGAAATAGAAAGACTGTAAAGTTTAGAAATTAGTTTCTGTCTCCTTCTCTCTCTCCTTCTCTATCTCTGTAAAATTTAATCCTTAGGCTTTAACTCAGGGACTGAGCTACTTTTGCTCAAGGTTAGCACTCTACCATTTGAACCACAGTGCTGCTTCTGGCTTGCTCTTTTCACGTAGTATTGAGGAATGTAACCCAGGCCTTCATCCTTGATAGGTTAGCACTCTACCACTAAGCCACACAGTCAGCTTTTAGAGGTTTCTGACAAAGGTTTTCCTACATGCTATTATTTCTTCTGTGAGTGCTCTTAATGCTTGCTGAAGGTTGACTTTATTTAGAAGACTTACCCTAATGCTCCCATATACAGAGATTCTATATATAGCTAAATGTTTTTCATTACTCAGAATTTCTCTATTGTGTATGTTCTGAAATGTACTGAAGACTGACTTCTGATTAAAAGTCATTGCACATTTGTTCTATTCATTAGGTTTCTTTTCTTCTATGGGAATCAGGTTTGTGATGAACACAGAAGTATGCCTTCCAGGTCAAACACTTTCCACATTTGTAATATTCATAAGGTTTTTCTCTCCAATGTGCATTTTATACTTAGTCATGCGTTCATGATGGATTTTTCATATTCTTATATTCATATGATTTTTATCCTGTGTCTGTATGGTATCATGCAAACTCAACTATGAGTTCTTCAAAAAAATTTCTCTTTCATTTTATTCATCGGATTGTATCCTGTGGGTGTTTAGTGATAAATCTTGACTTGTGCCTTCTGGGGAAAAGACTGAACATTTGCTACATTCATTAAGGGTTTCATCTTGTGTTGGTTCTGTGACACAAGCTGAGTTTTCTTCCACAGACTAAAAAGTCTTTCCTATTTATTACATTGCTAAGGCTTCTCATATGTGTGAACTCTCTTACGCTTCCTGAAGGGTGAATAGTGCACGAAAGACTTTCAACTTTGGTTATATTCCTAAGGTTTCTAATATGTGTGAATTCTGTTATGCCTCCTGTAATGTGACTTCCATCTGAAGGTCTTACCACATTTGATGCACTCGTACAGTTTCTCTCTTGTGTGTGTTCTCTGATGCAATTTGAGGGAAGACTTCCATTTGAAAGACATTCCACATCGGTTACATTCATAAGGTTTTTCTCCTGTTTGAATTGTCTTATGCATGTTGAGGTTTGGCTTCTGTGTGAAGGACTTTCCACATATGTTACACTCATAAGGCGTTTCTCCTGAGTATATTCTCTGATGAACATGGAGTTTTACCTTCCATTTGAAAGACTTTCCGCATTCACTACATGCATAAGTTTTCTCTCCTGTGTGTGTTCTATTATGCCCATCAAGATATGACTTCCATTTGAAGGTCTTTCCACATTTGTTGCACACATAAGGTTTCTCTCCTGTGTGTGTTCTTTGATGCAATTTGAGGGAAGATTTCGGTCTGAAAGACTTTACACATTGGTTACATTCATAAGGTTTCACTCCTGTGTGTATTCTCTGATGAACACGAAGTTTTCCCTTCCCTTGGAAAGACTTTCCACATTCATTACACTTATAAGATTTCTCTCCTGTGTGTGTTATTTGATGAACTCGAAGGTGTATCTTCTGGGTGAAAGACTTTTCACATTTGTTACATTCATAAGGTTTCTCTTCTGTGTGTCTTCTCTGGTGCAAAGTGAGGTATGATTTCAGTCTAAAAGTCTTCCCACATTTATCCCATTCATAAGATTTCTCTTCTGAGTGAGATCTCTGATGTGTGGTGAGAGGTGAATTCTGGGCAGAAATTTTATTACGTTCCTCATATTCATAAGGTTTGTCTTCTCTTGGAGATCGAGGTTGGAGCGTCAGGTCTGACTTCTCAGAAATTAGTTTTCACACTTGATGTACGCATCACATATCTCAGGATATTTGCTCTGAGGTATTGTAAGGCATATTTCATTACTGGAAGATTTCTCACATTCACTACATGTATGAGGAGTCTCTCCCGTGTACATTTTCGGATATATAGTGATGGTCGTTGTTAAGTACAATATTTTTCATCACACAGTACATTTAGCAGTTTTCCTCCCTCCCTGAAGAATTTCTTGGGCAGGGAGAACAGAATTATGATACTGCAGATCTTTTGGACTGTCACAATCATGAACAAAATGCTGTGAATATCCGATGGGTTTTTTAAGAACAGGAGACATACGAGATCTATATGCAGCATGCATCTCATCAGGCTTAGGAGACAGAAGCATGTTCTGACACTTAATGAACTCCTCAGTCCTCACCCCTAAGTTGTTACCGTTATTACTAATCAGCTCTGGATTATGTGTAGAGCTCAAATTTAAAGTTGTTGCTAATCTCACGTTTTCCTCCACTTCGATACTACTTGCAACTGCTACTTCACAAAGACATTCATGTGGACTTTCCTGGCAAGTCTTGAACACATTTTCCATTACCTGGACATCTAAAATGAGTCATAGAAAAAAAGACACAAACATACATGAGATACAAATATTCCTTACTGTAAAGGTAATAACTTTACTTTCCCATCCTAAGTGTTAGATACTTTAAAATATAAAAGTGGAAATTGATTTGTGAGAAATATATGCTTTTCTCCCTAACATATTAAGAAAATGATATTTTACAATGACCAATAATGTTTTTCGGTGTTTTAGTTCTCTTTTTATATCACAGGAATTATTTATTGAAATTACCCAACTATGTATTGCTACAGTTTTAAGCTGAGTACTATCTATAATATACCTGCAGCTGTTTTTTTTCAAATACTGTTTTGTTTATACATTGAGGAATAGCTGCCTTTCTTTTATTTTTGAGAAATAATCTAAATATTGTGCTGTTTTGCATCTTTTTAAAACTTTCTTTTCTTTTCTTTTCTTTTTTTTTGTAGTTCATAGGCCTCGGCCCTGTCCCTGAACACTTCAGCAGAAGACTATAACCCCTATCCTTGAGCTACAGCCCCACTTCCTGTTTTCTAGAGTTAACTACAGATAAGAGTCTCAGGTCCTGAGTAGCAGATAGGATTACCTTACCCAGTTTCAATGCTGTTTGCTTTTTAACCATTAAGTGAGGAACACGAATTTTTTCTAGATTCAGCGTCCACAAGTTTGGTTTATATGTCTGTTTGCCTTTGATCCAAGCAAGAACGATTCTTGAGAGTAAGGACTTACACCTATATCCCTTCAGTTACAACTTGCCACTAAAGTCTCAATTTAGGTATTTGTGGGAATTTTGAAATTTGTTTCTTTCCATTTGAAGTCTTAGAAAAATTCCTTTTCTAACACTCCTGTCCCTCAGAACCATGGAAGACCAGAAAATCTCCAGCTCATTGTCTAGTTAATTTTCTTATGTTGATTGAAACTTTGTTGTTGTTTTTTTCCTTCCCTTCCTGAGTTTGAACTTAGGACCTAACTACTGTCCTTGGGTTTTCTCAAGACTAGAACCCTACCAATGAAGTCATTACTTGTGGCTTTTTCTATGTATGTGGTAATAACGAATCAAACCTGTGTCTTTGTGCATGCTAGGCAAGCACTCTATCACTAGGCTCAATTTCTGGTGGAAAGGTCTGGTTCTGAATACCAGTCTCTTTCTACCAGCAAAAAGATATTATCCTTATCAGAGAATAATGCCCTGACTTATTCCTTGTTTGCTCAATCATTTATAGTCTTAGTTTTAAACAAATGAGATATCATTATTTCTTTCTTTCTTTCTTTCTTTCTTTCTTTCTTTCTTTCTTTCTTTCTTCCTTTCCTTCCTTCCCCCTTTCTTCCCTCTTTCTTCTTTCTTTCTTTCTTTCTTTCTTTCTTTCTTTCTTTCTTTCTTTCTTTCTTTCTTTCGTTCTTTCTTTCTTTCTTGTTTTGTAGTCATGGGACTTGAATTCTAGACCTGGCTGTTCTTCCTGAGCTCTTCAGCTCAAGGCTACTGCCCTATGTCTTTAGCCTCAACCCCACTTCTCATTTTCTATTGGTTCATTGGAGAGAAGAGTCTAAGGTGTTTTTGTGATAGGTCAGTCTTTGAACCTTGATCCTCAGATCTCAGCCTCCTAAGTAGCTAGGATTACAGGCATGAGCCACGGGCTCATGGCTTTCTCATTTTATTTTGTTTCACAGTGATTTCTACAGAGAAATCTAACTTTAACTCTACTGCCACATAGAATTCATTATATCACCCTATGATTCTTGGTGCCGGGGTTTTGGGCTAGCCTGCACAAAGACCTGGTTCAGTTCCTTGGTACTACATACAAAGAAAAAGCCAGAAGTGGTGCTATGAGTCAAGAAATAAAGATCTAGCGTTGAGAAAACCCAAGGACCATGCTCAGGCCCTGAGACCAAGCATAGGATTGGGAAAAGAAAATGATTCTTGATTCATTCACAAAGAATTCCATAGGTTCCACACAGGATTTAGGGTAACTAAGAATATTATTGCTCAGTACATCACAACAAGAACTTACCAATAGGGCTCAGGCTCCAACATCAATATGAAGATGCATTCACTCACCTGTGATGTTCTTGTCAGAGGAATTTCCTATCCAGAGTTCTGCACAGTGCTCCAGCTTGTCAATTAATACAGGTTTGGGAACACAGGGGCTTGTAAATTAGATATAGTAGAGAATTATTGCTTATGCTGTGTCATCATTGCTTTAAGTTCGCAGACATCCTACTCACAAGTTATCTATTAAATCTTTTTTCTCATTTCCCACTGGCTCCATGGTTGACTTTTCCCCAGCTCTGGATTCATTTTGTATGGCATAAACTTAGCTGTCTTGCTCAAGGCTAGAAAAATACCAGTTTGAGTCCCAGCTCCACTTACATGCATAGGTCTTCATGCATGCTAGGCAAGCACTCAACCACAAAGTCAAACTCTTGACACTCCACTAACAGTTTTGAGGGGTTATTTGGAGTTATAGAGTTTCATGGCAATTTTTATGCCATTGCTGGCTTCAAATTAGAATTCTTAGATTTCTTCCTCCTGAATATTTTAAGATTACAGGCATGAAACATTGCACCTAGTGCCAGGTTTCCATTATAAACTCACTGCTTAGTGATTTGTAGATCCTATTTCCAATAATGATATATATTCTATTCTGGATTGTTTATCCACTTACAATTACTGTGTAAGTTTGGAATGTCGTCTCCATTAGAGGAAACATAATTTAGAACTGTTGTCAAAGTATCCTGAAGGTATCCTGAAGAATGAGTACAAAATTACCTTAGGTTTTCTTTAGAAAGTAATGATACTTCTCAGGGCCTGGAATCTTTCATTTAAATAGTATTGAAAGTTTGATAAACATTCACGTATCTGCAAAATAACAAGGCACTTGGCCTTGCAAGTGAATTTGACTTTTGCTCACCTAAGGACACCAGGTTGCTGTAGGTCTCCAGCATTACATCTCTGTACAGGGTCCTCTGAGCATTGTCCAGATGCTGCCACTCCTCCCAGCTGAAATCCACAGCTACATCATCAAATGACACCAGCTTCTGGAATGGCACATTTTCATCAAGTAATTAGCACTGAGTTATAAACACACCATGTCTCGAATTTTATTCTTTTTTTTGTTGGAATTTTATTCCTTTACTTAAATGTTTAGACTTACATGAAATGTTGACCTGAAAAGCTTAGGGATGATGCCTAGGCCCAGAGTTCAAGTCCTAAGACCCACAAAAAAATAAAAAGGCAAGCCAGGTGTTGGTGGCTCACGCCTGTCATCCTAGCTACTCAGGAGACTGAGATCTGAGGACCATGGTTCAAAGCCAGCCTGGCACGAAATTCCATGAGACTCCTTTCCAATTACCCACCATAAAATGTTTAATGGCTTGTGGCATATCATGGTAAAGCAATTGTGGTATCGACAAAAATAAGTCGGGGAAGTAGATTTAGGTTATAAATGGAATTATTCCATTGAAAAGGAACTACATTATATGATGACATATGGTGGTACTGTGAGAATATTGCAAAATCTTAGGATATCAAGTAATAATACTGTGAAGTACACCCAGAATGTTAATGTTCTATCTCTGGCATAATAGTCACTTGGGGAAGAAACTTTTTTTTCTTTTTTTTGGCTGGGGGATTTGTAAGGCTTGAACTCTGGGCTTGGGCACTGTTCCTGAGCTCTTCAACTCAAGGCTATCACCCTACCTATGAAGCCACAGTGCCATTTCCCATATTCTAGTGGTTAACTGTAGATGAGAGTCTCATAGACTTTCTAATGCCCAGGCTGGCTTTGAACCAAATCTTTAGATATCAGCCTGATATCTGAGTAGCTAGGATTACAGGTAGAAGTCACTGCACCTGGCAAGAAATTTATTTCTCGCTATTTTATACTACAAATTTACTGTATGTTTTACTTTTTCAAAAAGACTGAGGATGACCTTTGTTCTGTATATAATGGGAAGAGGGTTAGGGAGCTGTGAGCAGAAGAACTGAGGGGCAATACTCAGGGTAGGACAATAGCCTTAAACTAAAGAGCTCACGGCCCAAGGTCCAAGCCCCATGACTTTCCCCACTACCCCACAAAAAAAGGGAAAAAATTGGACATTGGAGAGGATTTTCTAAAACGAATATATAGAAATAGTAGTTCAAAATGTAGAAAGAAGTTCAATATTAACAGTCATGAGAAAAATTAAAATTACAATGAAATCATTACTTTAAATATGTTAATATAAATATAGTTTTAAACAAAAAGATCCACATAAACACACACAAACACACACACACACACACACACACACACACGCATACAAAAAACAACTTTCAAAGTCTAACTATTACTGGGAAGGTAGTGAGAAGAAGTAGAACTTTGGAATAGTTCTGCAAGGAATATAAAACAATCAAAAATTGCGTGGAGAGTACTAAAAAAGTACTAAATATAGAATTACATAGAAATATGGTCCAACACTTCTATTTCTAGATTTGTACCTAACGGAAGAGAAAGCAGAGACTAGAACAAATATGTGGAGAATCCATTCACAACTATTAATAATAATCAAAAGATAGAAATATGCAAAACAATGTATTGAAAAGGAAGAACATTTTACTATATTTTACAGATGAATCTTGATTACAGTAAACTAAAAATACAGCAGTCATAAAGGAAGAGCTAGGGTATGTTTTCCCTTCCAGAGCTTCCAAGGATCAAAAAACCCTTAGAGCCAAAAAGCACGATGGTTCTAGAGAATGGAGTAGAGAGGAACAGGAGCTGAATGTTTAATGATTATACATGGAAGATGAAAATTGCTCTAGATGGGTAGAATGAAGAGAGAACTGTACCCTAAACAATGGTTATATAGCCACACAGGATGGGACACACCAAACTCCCTGATCTTGGGAAACTCAAGAAGGATTTCTAGCCATCATAGATGCATGGAAAGATCTCTCATAAAAACTAATGTGGAGGGGCTGGGAGTTTGGCATAGTTGTAGAGTGCTTGTATGAAGACGAAGGTTGAATTCCGCAGTACCACATACAGAGAAAAAAACAGAAGTAGTGCTGTGGCTCAAGTAGAAGATCGCTAGGGTTGAGGAAAGCTGAAGGACAGTGCTCAGACCGAGTTCCAGCCAAAGAGCTTGTTTAAAAAAAACAGAAAGCTGAGCATGATGGGGTGGTGGCTCACTTCTATAATCCTAGCTACTCAGGAGGCTGAGATCTGAGGATCAAGGTTTAAAGCCATCCTGGCACAAAAAGACCTGAGACTCTTATTTCCAATTTACCTTTAGAAAATGGGAAGTGGGGCTTGGCTCCAGGGTAAGGTGGTAGCCTGGAGCTGAAGAGCTCAGGGATAGTGCCCAGGCTGAGTTCAAGATCTATGACCCACCAAAAAAAAAAACAAAAAACAAAAAATAATATGGAAAAATTTGGATTCTGTGAATTTTATCAGGCATATAAATGTCTTTTATGGCTGTTGAAATAACAAATTGTTTGGAAACATTTTAAAAGTTTTTACCTAGAAATGTACACTACAAATGGAATTAATAACAAACACAAAATATGCAAAAGATACAAATTATCACAATATGGGTATCCTACTTCTGTATCTTTTCACTGACCCCTGTTCAAATGAGTCACATATTCTGAATCATTTCTCCCAGTCGATATATGCCACACATGTTAGCTTGTACTGAACTTCTTGGGAAATCAAAAGCAAATACTAAGCAAATGTGTGTTAGATTTTGTCAACAGTGATATTTCAAATATAAATCCCTACTCATTGCATTATTTAATATCAATGCCGGAATCTAACTTACACTGGCAGAATCTTCAATCTTTTGAGAATCTTCAAAAGGGTGTGTAAATATTTAGGATCGTTATGTCTTCCTGGAGGAAAGATCCCTTTAGTAGTATGTAGTCACCTTCTTTGTCTTTTCTTACTAATTGTAGTTTGAAGTCTATTGTATCTGATATGAGGATGGCAACTCCAGCCTGTTTATGGGGGCAGTTAGCTTGATAGAGTTTATTCCAACCTCTCACTTTCAAAAGATGATTGTTTTGGGGTAAGATGTGTCTCTTGAAGACAGCAGAACGATGGCTCTTGCTTTTTGATCCAACTAGACAGCCTATGCCGTTGAATTGGAGAGTTAAGTCCATTGATATTGAGAGTTAGGATTGAGAGATATTTATTAGTTCCTACCATATTTAAAAGCTTTTAGTAGGGCCTGTGTCTTGACAGTTCTTGTGGTCCTTAGATGGTATGCTGTTTAGGTGCCATTTCTTTCCCTATATTGCATTTAATTTGGGTTTCTATGTATAGAGCATCTTTGAGAATTCTCTGTAGTTTTGGTTTTGTTTCGACATATTGTTGCAGCTTTTCCCTGGAATGGAATGTTTTTATTGTTCCCTCAGTTATGAATGAGAGCTTAGCTGGCTACAGTATTCTTGGTTGGTAGTTATTTGATTTAAGGGCATGACATATATGTTTCCAGTCAATTTGTGCTTGCATGGTCTCTGCTGAGAAATCTGGGGTTATTCTGATTGGTTTGCCTTTATAGGTTACTGATCCCTTTTCCCTGGCTGCCTTTAGGATCTTTTCTTTCGTTTCTATTGATCCAGTTCGGATCACAATGTGGTAATGGGATGTTTTTTTCTGGTCAGGTCTCTTTGGGGTTCTAAAAGCTTCTCGTATCTGGATGGGCCTGCCCTTCTGGATATTTGGGAAATTCTCTGAGATGATTCCCTGAAGTATATTTCCAATACCATTGACCTCTTTATCCACGCCCTCCTCAATACCAACTAGCCTTAAATTAGGCTTCCTAATTGTATCTTGGACCTCCTGAAGCGCTCTCTCATATTTCCTAGATTTGTATGACTCATTTTCTGTTCTTTCTCTATAATAACTAAATTATCTTCAGCCCCAGAAATTCTCTCCTCTGCATTGTCTAACCTGCTATCAAACTATCTACTTTATTTTTCATGTCCCTTGCTTCTAATTGCTCATTTTTGATGCCTTGCATCTCTTGTTTTAGATCATGTATGGATTGCTTTATCTCCTTGATTTCCTTTTGAGTGGTTAGCTCAGTAGATTTATTTTCTTTGGACATTTGCTGGAGTTTGGTCACGTTTTTATTTGTGGATTCTATGAATTCATCCATCTTTCTTTGAAAATCCTTTATTATGGCCTACTTCATGGCTTCTTCTTTTTCACTTATCACCTTGTTTATGATTTCCTCTTCTTCAGCTATGACTTCCTCCATTATCTCTTTCTTTATATTTTCACATTTTCGATTAATGATGTTTATCAATTGCATTTGTGTAACACTTGGCAGACTCTCCTCTAGGTTTGCCATTGACTGTTCCATTGTCTGTTTACATTCGGTGGGGGATGTTGTTTCTTGATTTGACATTTTTCTTGAGTTTCTTGTTCTGCCCATTTGAAAATGGGAGCAGGATTACTACTAAATACGATTATAGTTTTTCAGATATAACCAACCTAGACCTCTGTAGCTGGCAGACACTAGATGTTCACAAGTTTTGATTGGTATTATCACTCTTTCTTTTTGTGCTCTTACAGACCAGTCTAATACAACCACTGATACGCGATTTATACCCAAAACAATAAGCCTCTCAGTCCAATCTCTATTGTCTTAAAGTCCCTCTGAGCCTAGAGAATAATTAACCACCTACATATACAATATTGCTCAACAGCCATCAAGTGTAGATCCGTGCAGTATAAGGGTTGAAAGATGAGCAGAGGTCCAGAGATAGAAAAAAAGAATGAGAGAGGTCAGGGGAGGTACAAGAGGATTAACGTAGGAGTGTAAGAATATTGTAGTCATGAAGAAAATGTATAGCATAAGGATAACTCACCTAAGTTGGTAAGTAGGTAGCATATTTGAGTACAAATTTTGGAAAGAATTAGAATAAAACTTAATGTGTTGCTGCACGACTAGCTCTTAGCCCAACCAGTGGCCTCACAATGGACCAGGGGATGGATCTGTTTTTCTTGTCTACGTTGAGGGAAAGGGGTATTTCACAAGATGCAGAAACGAAAGTTTCAGAAGCAAATGCTGTGAGTGAATTACTTCGTAAAAAGCATTTTTATTTTCTTTTATCTTTCTGCCAGTCTTGGGGCTGGAATTCAGGGCCTGAGAACTGTCCTCGGGTTTTCTCAAGTCTAGCCCTCTGCCACTTGAGCCACAGTGCCACATCTAGATTTTCTATCTATGTGATACTGAGCAATCAAACCTAGATCTTCATGGATGCTAGGCAAGCACTCTAACACTATGCCAAACTCTCAACCCTGACATAGTAATTATAAAGTCATCATCATCATATCAAAATATCCTTTCTGCTACAAAGAATGTACACTTATCTATGTGTGTAATGCTTTTTTTTAACTTTCACTAATTCTTCTGTGTTTTTCCCTCTTGCATTTTTTACACATGACAGCAAAGCTAATCATCAGGAAAAAATTGATTGGGATACAGAAACCTAATAATATCCTAGTAGATTGACGTCAAAAATATGTGCAAGATGCCCTGTGTGTTTGACCTAGTGGTAGAGTCCTTGGCTACCACGCAAAAAGACTCAGGTTGGATTCCTCATTACCACATACATAGAAAACGCTGCAAGTGGTGCTGTGGCTCGGTGGGACAGCTAAAGCTTAAAGAAAGCCAAAGAACAATGTTCACACTCTGAGGTCAAGTCCCAAGACTAGCAAAAACAAAAAAAACAATCGACAAGGGGCAAAATGCAGGCAGAGAAGGCACTGTGAAGCAAATGTTTTGTAAAGGATGAGGGCAATATTGACCCTTAAGTTTGGATCTTACCTAAGAAAGGCTCCTTGAGCCTGAGACCAGACTGTTAGTTGGGCCTAGTGGAAGACATTGGGATTGGACAAATAAGGTGTGCTGTTTACTACATCCACATGTATATTGTGAGATTGGAGGAGAGATTTAGCCTCCAATATGTCTTTGGTGAGGTCTTCTGTGAGCAAGGATCTTTGGTCATTGGGCCCTGAAAGGTGAACCTGCCTCCCTCACAATGGAACAGAATATGGAACCCTGGTAACCAAGCCACTGTAACTAACAACCAGGTCAAGCCAGCTCACTTGGCCTGTGGCTCAGGAGGAAGATAGATGTTGCTGTGCTGTTGCCAAAGGTCAGGAAACTCGAGTCTCAGGCATGGAAGTTGTGGATGTCTTACTCGAAGATGTACATGCTAGATCTGCGCCAAGCCACAAATCCAGTATAACAGGCCTTTCTCTAAGAAGAAGGCCAGGAAAATCCAGGGCAACCAGATGAGGTAAATTTCTAAGAAGAAATGTATTTGACCCCATCATCCTCCCCACACACTACAACTTTCATTTTTTTTCATTTTTTTATTGTGATTAGTGAAAGGGTTACATGATATTTGCCAGGTAGAAGGTGCATTAATTCACATATATTGATACTCTTTCACATGTCTTGATACCCATTTCCCTCCAACCCCACACCCCCCACCCTTCTTGGTTTTCCCCCCTTCCCTATCAAATTGCAAATATCCAAATACAAATAAATTCAATATATCAGATAACAAAGTGAGATACTATACAAATATGGGATAACCAAGGGACAGCAAAGGAGATGAGAGACAACATAATATATTAAGGACAACAATCATTCATTATATGGCTTTTGTTTCAATATCCTGGAGGTCCTTTCAATTAGCTTCACTTTATATGGCCTTATATATGGCCTTTTGCTCTATTGCAAATCTCTGCTAGTAGAGCCCAAGGTTTCTACTGATTATGAAGAATGAGGGAAACCACTGAGCCTAAGTTGCTTTGAGTCTGGCTTACTTCACTTAATATGATTTTTTCTAAGTCTTTCCATATCCTAACAAATGGGGCGATGTCATTCTTTCTGACAGCAACAAAGAATTCCATTGTGTACAAATACCACAACGTGTTGATCCACTCTGCCAAGGAGGCCTAGTGTATCTCCTATTCCTTCCTATAAACTTTCTTGTGTGTCAGTTTTACCTCCAGGTCTTTGATCCATTTGGAGTTAATTCTAGTGCAAGGTGACAAAGAAGGATCCAACTTTAATTTTCTGCTGGTGCTTAACCAGTTCTGCCAGAACAACTTGTTGAAGAGGCTACCTTTCTTCCATTCTATTTTTTGGTTCCCTTGTCAAAGATTAGGTGGCCATAGGTCTGTGGTTTAATATCTGGGTCCGCAGTTCTATTCCATTGGACTTCAGGCCTGTTCTTGTTCCAGTACCAAGCTGTTTTGAGAATTATAGCTCTGTAATAGAGTCTAAAGTTTGGAATTGAAATTCCTCCAGCGCTGTTCTTTCTGCTAAGAAGTGTTTTTGCTTACGGGGTCTTTTATTATTCCATATGAAATTTTGAATTGCCTCTTCTATTTCTTTAAAGAATGACATTGGGATGTTGATGGGTATTGCATTGAATTTGTAGATAGCCCTTGGCAAGATTGTCATTTTCACAATGTTGATTCTTCCAATCCAGGAGCATGGGAGGTTTTTCCATTTCCTTAGTTCTGCTTTAATTTCCTTTTTTAGGGTTTTAAAGTTTTCATCTAAACAGTCCTTTACGTTCTTAGTTAAGCTGATTCCTAGGTACTTTATTTTCTTTGAGGCTATTGTGAAAGGAGTTTCTTTCCTGATTATTGCCTCATTCCTCTCACTATTGGCGTAAAGGAAGGCAGTTGATTTGTGAGGGTTGATTTTATGGCCTGCTACCCTTCCAAAGCTTTAAATCAGCTCAAGGAGCTTGGGAGTAGAGTCTATAGGATTCTTTAAATACAGAATCATGTCATCTGCAAAGAGGGATAGTTTTATTTCCTCTTTCCCTACTTGGATCCCCTTTATGCTTGCTTGTTGCCTTATTGCACTGCCTAGGAAATTTAGTACTATGTTAGAAAGGAGTGGAGAGAGTGGGCATCCTTGTCTCGTTCCTGATTTTAGAGGGAATGGCTTTAGATTTTCACCATTAAGTATAATACTCGCAGTGGGTTTCTCATACACAGCCTTTATTACATTGAGAAATGTTCCATGGAGTCCTAGTTTCTCCACATCTTTTAACATAAAGGGGTTTTGGATCTTGTCAAATGCCTTTTCCGCATCTATTGAGATAATCATGTGATTTTTGTCCTTGCTCCTGTTGATGTGTTGAATGTATTAATTGATTTGTGTATGTTGAACCAGCTTTGCCTCCCTGTGATGAATCCAGTTTGATCATAGTGTATAATTTTTTGATGAGTTGTTGTAGACAGTTGGCCAGTATTTTGTTGAGAAGTTTTGCATCGATGTTCATCAAAGAAACAGGTCTATAGTTCTCTTTCTTTGAAGAATCTCTGTCTGGTTTGGGGATGAGGGATATACTGGCTTCACAGAATGAGTTTGGTACACAACCTTCATTTTCAATTTCGTTGAAGAGCATGAGGAGTATTGGTGTGAGCTCTGCTTTGAAGACCTTATAGAATTCAGCTGTGAATCCATCTGGCCCTGGGCTCTTTTTAAGTGGAAGTTGTCTAATTTCCATTTCTATTTCAGAGCTTGAAATAGGCCAGTTGATTTGGGTTAGCTCTTCTTGGTTCAGTGTGGGTATGTTAATATTGTCTAGGAATTCATCCATTTCTTCTAGATTCTCAAATTTGTTGGCGTAAAGGTTTGAGAAGTATTCCCTCATGATATTCTGGATCTTGGTAATTTCTGTCGTGATATTACCATTTTCATCTGTGATTTTGTTTATTTCGATATGCTCTCTTGTTTTTTGGTAAGATTTGCTAAGGGCTTGTCAATTTTGTTAATTCTTTCAAAGAACCAACTCCGTGTTTTGTTGATTCTATAGTTTTTTTTATTCCAAATCATTTAATTCTGCTTTGATTTTAATAATTTGCTTTCTCCTAATGGGTTTAGGGTTGGTTTGTTGCTCTTTTTCCAGGAGGTTAAAGTGAGACATTAACTAGTTGGTTTGCCATTTCTCCAACTTGCTGTTGTAGTCACACAGCGCTATAAATTTTCCTCTGAGTACTGCCTTTGTTGTGTCCCTAAGGAGTTGATATTTGTGTGCTCCTTATTGTTAAATTTCATAAACAGTTGGATATCTGTTCTGATCTCTTCGATTACCCATTGTTTTTGATTCAACAATGTGTTGTTCAGTCTCCATGAGTTACAGGGTTTTTGTTGGTGGAGATGTGTGTTCAGCTCCAATTTGATGCCTTCATGGTCTGAGAGTGTGCCTGGAATAATTTCAGTGTTTCTGAAATGTCCAGGTTTTTTTATGGCCTAAGATGTGGTCTATTTTGGAAAATGTACCATGTGCTGCTGAGAAAAACGTATATTGGGTTGTTACTGGGTGGAATATTCTGCAGATGTCTGTTAGATCTAGTTGGTCTATATAGTTGTTCAGTTCTAAGGTTTCTCTGTTGAGTTTTGCCTTGTTGATCTGTCCATAGGTGAGAGTGGTATGTTAAACTCACCAACAATCACTGTATTGCGATCTATGTATGGTTTCAGTGTAAGTAAAGTTTGCTTGATGAAGTTTGGAGCTCCGGGATTGGGTGTGTAAATATTTAGGATCGTTATGTCTTCCTGGAGGAAAGATCCCTTTAGTAGTATGTAGTCACCTTCTTTGTCTTTTCTTACTAATCGTAGTTTGAAGTCTATTGTATCTGATATGAGGATGGCAACTCCAGCCTGTTTATGGGGGCAGTTAGCTTGATAGAGTTTATTTCAACCTCTTACCTTCAAAAGATGATTGTTTTTGGGTAAGATGTGTCTCTTGAAGACAGCAGAACGATGGCTCTTGCTTTTTGATCCAACTAGACAGCCTATGCCGTTGAATTGGAGAGTTAAGTCCATTGATATTGAGAGTTAGGATTGAGAGATATTTATTAGTTCCTACCATTTTTAAAAGCTTTTAGTAGGGCCTGTGTCTTGACAGTTCTTGTGGTCCTTAGATGGTATGCTGTTTAGGTGCCATTTCTTTCCCTATATTGCATTTATTTTGGTTTTCTATGTATAGAGCATCTTTGAGAATTCTCTGTAGTGTTGGTTTTGTTTCGACATATTGTTGCAGCTTTTCCCTGGAATGGAATGTTTTTATTGTTCTCTCAGTTATGAATGAGAGCTTAACTGGCTACAGTATTCTTGGTTGGTAGTTATTTGATTTAAGGGCATGACATATATACTTCCAGTCACTTCGTGCTTGCATGGTCTCTGCTGAGAAATCTGGGGTTATTCTGATTGGTTTGCCTTTATAGGTTACTGATCCCTTTTCCCTGGCTGCCTTTAGGATCTTTCCTTTCGTTTCTATTCATCCAGTTCGGATCACAATGTGGCGTTGGGATGCTCTTTTCTGGTCGGGTCTGTTTGGGGTTCGAAAAGCTTCTCGTATCTGGATGGGCCTGCCCTTCTGGATATTTGGGAAATTCTCTGAGATGATTCCCTGAATTATATTTCCAATAGCATTGACCTCTTTCTCCACGCCCTCCTCAATACCAACTAGCTTTAAATTAGGATTCCTAATTGTATCTTGGACCTCCTGAAGCGATCTGTCATATTTCCTAGATTTGGATTGACTCATTTTCTGTTCTTTCTCTATAATAACTAAATTATCTTCAGCCCCGGAAATTCTCTCCTCTGCATTGTCTAACCTGCTATCAAAGCTATCTACTTTATTTTTCATCGTCCTTGCTTCTAATTCCTCACTTTTGATGCCTTGCATCTCTTGTTTTAGATCATGTATGGATTTCTTTATCTCCTTGATTTCCTTTTGAGTGGTTAGTTCAGTAGCTTTATTTTCTTTGAACATTTGCTGGGGTTTGGTCACGTTTTTATTTGTGGATTCTATGAATTCATCCATCTTTCTTTGAAAAACCTTTATTATGGCCTCCTGTATGGCTTCTTCTTTTTCACTTATCACCTTGTATGTGCTTTCCTCTTGTTCAGCTATGGCTTCCTCCATTATCTCTTTCTTTATATTTTCACATTTTTCATTAATGATGTTCATCAATTGCATTTGTGTAGCACTTGGAAGACTCTCCTCTAGGTTTGCCAGTGACTGTTCCATTGTCTGTTTACATTGGGTGGGGGATGTTGTTTCTTGACATTTTTGACATTTTTGACATTTTTCTTCAGTTTCTTGTTCTGCCCATTTGAAAATGGGAGCAAGAGTACTAGTAAATACGATTACAGTTTTTCAGATATAACCAACCTAGACCTCTGTAGCTGGCAGACACTAGATGTTCACAAGTTTTGATTGGTATTATCACTCTTTCTTTTTGTGCACTTACAGATCAGTCTACTACAACCACTGGTAAGCGATTTATACCCCAAACAATAGGCCTCTCTATCCAATCTCTATTGTCTTTAAGTCCCTCTGAGCCTAGAGAATAATTAACCACCTAAATATACAATATTGCTCAACAGCCATCATGTGAAGATCCAAGTGTAGAGCCATCATGTAGTATAAGGGTTGTAAGATAAGCAGAGGTCCAGAGATAGAAAACAAGAATGAGAGAGGTCAGGGGAGGTACAAGAGGATTAACGTAGGAGTGTAAGAATATTGTAGTCCTTAGGAAAAGGTATAGCATAAGGATAACTGACCTAAGTTGGTAAGTAGGTAGCATATTTGAGTAAAAATTTTGGAAAGTATTAGAATAAAACTAGTTGGTCTATATAGTTGTTCAGTTCTAAGGTTTCTCTGTTGAGTTTTTGCCTTGTTGATCTGTCCATAGGTGAGAGTGGTGTGTTAAACTCACCAACAATCACTGTATTTCGATCTATGTATGGTTTCAGTGTAAGTAAAGTTTGCCTGATGAAGTTTGGAGCTCCGGGATTGGATGTGTAAATATTTAGGATCGTTATGTCTTCCTGGAGGAAAGATCCCTTTAGTAGTATGTAGTAACCTTCTTTGTCTTTTCTTACTAATTTTTGTTTGAAGTCTATTGTATCTGAAATGAGGATGGCAACTCCAGCCTGTTTATGGGGGCAGTTAGCTTGATAGAGTTTATTCCAACCTCTCACTTTCAAAAGATGATTGTTTTGGGGTAAGTTGTGTCTCTTGAAGACAGCAGAACGATGGCTCTT
Organism: Megascapheus bottae; assembly: GCF_031878675.1. NCBI lineage: Eukaryota > Metazoa > Chordata > Mammalia > Rodentia > Geomyidae > Megascapheus > Megascapheus bottae. Next base: position 3,042,628 of record NW_028327641.1, on the reverse strand, counting down.
GCTTTTTGATCCAACTAGACAGCCTATGCCGTTTAATTGGAGAGTTAAATCCACTGATATTGACAGTTAGTATTGAGAGATATTTATTAGTTCCTACCATTTTTAAAAGCTTTTAGTAGGGCCTGTGTCTTGACAGTTCTTGTGGTCCTTAGATGGTATGCTGTTTAGGTGCCATTTCTTTCCCTATATTGCATGGAATGTTTTTATTGTTCCCTCAGTTATGAATGAGAGCTTAGCTGGGTACAGTATTCTTGGTTGGTAGTTATTTGATTTAAGGGCATGACATACATGCTTCCAGTCACTTCATGCTTGCATGGTCTCTGCTGAGAAATCTGGGGTTATTCTGATTGGTTTGCCTTTATAGGTTACTGATCCCTTTTCCCTGGCTGCCTTTAGGATCTTTTCTTTCGTTTCTATTGATCCAGTTCGGATCACAATGTGGCGGTGGGATGTTCTTTTCTGGTCAGGTCTGTTTGGGTTTCTAAAAGCTTCTCGTATCTGGATGGGCCTGCCCTTCTGGATATTTGGGAAATTCTCTGAGATGATTCCCTGAAGTATATTTCCAATACCATTGACCTCTTTCTCCACGCCCTCCTCAATACCAACTAGCCTTAAATTAGGCTTCCTAATTGTATCTTGGACCTCCTGAAACGCTCTCTCATATTTCCTAGATTTGGCTTGACTCATTTTCTGTTCTTTCTCTATAATACCTAAATTATCTTCATCCCCGGAAATTCTCTCCTCTGCATAGTCTAACCTGCTATCAAAGCTATCTACTTTATTTATCATCTCCCTTGTTTCTAATTGCTCACTTTTGATGCCTTTCATCTCTTGTTTTAGATCATGTATGGATTTCTTAATCTCCTTGATTTCCTTTTGAGTGGTGAGCTCAGTAGCTTTATTTTCTTTGAACATTTGCTGGAGTTTGGTCACTTTTTTATTTGTGGATTCTATGAATTCATCCATCTTTCTTTGAAAAACCTTTATTATGGCCTCCCTTATGGCTTCTTCTTTTTCACTTATCACCTTATTTATGCTTTCCTCTTGTTCAGCTATGGCTTCCTCCATTATCTCTTTCTTCATATTTTCACATTTTTCATTAATGATGTTTATCAATTGCATTTGTTTAGCACTTCGAGACTCTCCTCTAGGTTTGCCAGTGACTGTTCCATTGTCTGTTTACATTGGGTGGGGGATGTTGTTTCTTGATTTGACATTTTTCTTGAGTTTCTTGTTCTGCCCATTTGAAAATGGGAGCAAGGTTACTACTAAATACGATTATAGTTTTTCAAATATAACCAACCAAGACCTCTGTAGCTGGCAGACACTAGATGTTCACAAGTTTTGATTGGTATTATCACTCTTTCTTTTTGTGCACTTACAGACCAGTCTAATGCAACCACTGATAAGCGATTTATACCCAAAACAATAAGCCTCTCAATCCAATCTCTATTGTCTTTAAGTCCCTCTGAGCCTAGAGAATAATTAACCACCTACATATACAATATTTCTCAACAGCCATCAACAGTAGATCCGTGCAGTATAAGGGTGAAAGACGAGCAGAGGTCCAGAGATAGAAAAAAAGAATGAGAGAGGTCAGGGGAGGTATAAGAGGATTAACGTAGGAGTGTAAGAATATTGTAGTCATGAAGAAAAGGTATAGCATAAGGATAACTGACCTAAGTTGGTAAGTAGGTAGCATATTTGAGTACAAAGTTTGGAAAGTATTAGAATAAAACTTTTTTGTTGCTGCACGACTACCTGTTAGCCCAACCAGCGGCCTCACAGTGGACCATGGGATGGATCCGTTTTTCTTGTCTACGTTGAGGGAAAGGGGTATTTCACAAGATGCAGAAACGAAGATTTCAGAAGCAAATGCTGTGAGTGAATTACTTCGTAAAAAGCATTTTTATTTTCTTTTATCTTTCTGCCAGTCTTGGGGCTTGAATTCAGGGCCTGAGCACTGTCCTCGGGTTTTCTCAAGTCTAGCCCTCTGCCACTTGAGCCACAGTGCCACATCTAGATTTTCTATCTATGTGATACTGAGCAATCAAACCCAGATCTTCATGGATGCTAGGCAAGCACTCTAACACTATGCCAAACTCTCAACCCTGGCATAGTCATTATAAAGTCATCATCATCATATCAAAATATCCTTTCTCCTACAAAGAATGAACATTTATCTATGTGTGTAATGCTTTTTTTTAAATTTCACGAATTCTTCTGTGTTTTTCCCTCTTGCATTTTTTACACATGACAGCAAAGCTAATCATCAGGAAAAAATTGATTAGGATACAGAAACCTAATAATATCCTAGTAGATTGACGTCAAAAATATGTGCAAGATGCCCTGTGTGTTTGACCTAGTGGTAGAGTCCTTGGCTACCACGCAAAAAGACTCAGGTTTGATTCCTCATTACCACATACATAGAAAACGCTGCAAGTGGTGCTGTGGCTCGGTGGAACAGCTAAAGCCTAAAGAAAGCCCAAGAACAATGTTCACACTCTGAGGTCAAGTCCCAAGACTAGCAAAAACAAAAAAAATTCGACAAGGGGCAAAATGCAGGCAGAGAAGGCACTGTGAAGCAAATGTTTTGTAAAGGATGAGGGCAATATTGACCCTTAAGTTTGAATCTTACCAAAGAAAGGCTCCTTGAGCCTGAGACCAGACTGGTAGTTGGGCCTAGTGGAAGACATTGGGATTGGACAAATAAGGTGTGGTATTTACTACATCCATATGTATATTGTGAGATTGGAGGAGAGATTCAGCCTCCAGTATGTCTTTGGTGAGGTCTTCTGTGAGCAACGATCTTTGGTCATTGGGCCCTGAAAGGTGACCCTGGCTCCCTCACAATGGAACAGAATATGGAACCCTGGTAACCAAGCCACTGTAACTAACAACCAACTCAAGCCAGCTCACTTGGCCTGTGGTTCAGGAGGAAGAAAGATGTTGCTGTGCTGTTGTGAAAGGACAGGAAACTCGAGTCTCAGGCATGGAAGTTGTGGATGTCTTACTCGAAGATGTACATTCTAGATCATTGCCAAGCCACAAATCCAGTATAACAGGCCTTTCTCTAAGAAGAAGGCCATGGAAATCCAGGGCAACCAGATGAGGTATATTTCTAACAAGAAATGTATTTGACCCCATCACCCTCCCCACACACTACCACTTTCTTTTTTTAAAAATTTTTTTATTGTAATTAGTAAAAGGGTTACATGATATCGGCCAGATATAAGGTGCATTAATTCACATACATTGATTCCATTTCCCATGTATTGGTACCCATTTCCCTCCAACCCCACACCCCCCACCCGCCTTGGTTTTCCCCCCTTCCCTATCAAATTTCAAATATCCAAATACAAAAAAATTCAATATATCAGATAACAAAGTGAGATACTATACCAATATGGGATAACCAAGGGACAGCAAAGGAGATGAGAGACAACATAGTACATTAAGGACAACAATCATTCATTATGTGGCTTTTGTTTCAATATCCTGGAGGTCCTTTCAGTTAGCTTCACATTTATATGGCCTTATATATGGCCTTTTGCTCTATTGCAAATCTCTGCCAGTGGAGCCCAAGGTTTCTACTGATTATGACGAATGAGGAAAACCACTGAGCCAAGTTCCTTTGAGTCTGGCTTACTTCACTTAATATGGTTTCGTCTAAGTCTTTCCATTTCCTAACAAATGGGGCGATGTCATTCTTTCTGACAGCAGCATAGAATTCCATTGTGTACAAATACCACAACTTGTTGATCCACTCATCAACTGAGGGACATCTGGTTTGGTTCCATATCTTTGCTATGGAGAATAGTGCTGCAATGAACGTTGTTGTGATAGTGGGTTTAGTACGCCCTTGTTTCTGGATTGTTGGGTAAATGCCAAGTAGTGGAATTGCTGGGTTATAGGGGAGTTCTAGGTTTAGCCTTTTGAGGCACTGCCACACTGCTTTCCATAGTGGTTGAACGAGTTTGCACTCCCACCAACAGTGTAGTAGTGATCCCTCCTGGCCACATCCCCTCCAGCATCTGTTGTCATTCGTTTTCCTGATCCTGGCCATTCTAACTGGAGTGAGGTGGAATCTTAGAGTTGTTTTGATTTGCATTTCTTTTATGACCAGAGATGTGGAGCATTTCTTCATGTGTCTATAGGCCATTTTTGTTTCTTCTTCAGAGAAGACTCTCTTTAAGTCTTTGGCCCATTTTTTAATGGGATGGGTGTTACTTTGGAGGTTAGTTTTGGGGTGATTCAATTTTTTGAGTTGTTGATATATTTTAGATATGAACCCTTTGTCCGTTTTTTGGTTGGTGAAGATCTTCTCCCACTCTGTAGGCTTCCTGATTAGTTTACTAGCTATATCGGTTGCCATGCAAAAGCTCTGCAGTTTAATGCAGTCCCACTTATCCAGCCTTCCTCTGATTTGTTGTGATTCTTGGTCCTTATTAAGAAAGTTTCGACCTGTGCCAAGGAGGCCTAGTGTATCTCCTATTCCTTCCTGTAAACTTTTCAGTGTATCAGCTTTTACCTCCAGGTCTTTGATCCATTTGGAATTAATTCTAGTGCAAGGTGACAAAGAAGGATCCAACTTTAGCTTTCTGCAGGTGCTTAACCAGTTCTGCCAGCACAACTTGTTGAAGAGGCTATCTTTCTTCCATTATATTTTTTTGGCTCCCTTGTCAAAGATTAGGTGGCCATAGGTCTGTGGTTTAAAATCTGGGTCCGCAGTTCTATTCCATTGGACTTCAGGCCTGTTCTTGTGCCCGTACCAAGCTGTTTTGAGAATTATAGCTCTGTAATAGAGTCTAAAGTTTGGAATTGAAATTCCTCTAGCGCTGTTCTTTCTGCTTAGAAGTGTTTTTGCTATACGTGGTCTTTTATTATTCCATATGAAATTTTGAATTTCCTCTTCTATTTCTTTAAACAATGACATTGGGATGTTGATGGGTATTGCATTGAATTTGTAGATAGCCCTTGGCAAGATTGTCATTTTCACAATGTTGATTCTTCCAATCCAGGAGCATGGGAGGTTTTTCCATTTCCTTAGTTCTGCTTTAATTTCCTTTTTTTAGGGTTTTAAAGTTTTCATCTAAACGGTCCTTTACATTCTTAGTTAAGCTAATTCCTAGGTACTTTATTTTCTTTGAGGCTATTGTGAAAGGAGTTTCTTTCCTGATTATTGCCTCTTTCTTCTCACTGTTGGCATAAAGGAAGGCAGTTCATTTGTGAGGGTTGATTTTATGGCCTGCTACCCTTCCAAAGCTTTGAATCAGCTCAAGGAGCTTGGGAGTAGAGTCTATAGGATCCTTTAAATACAGAATCATATCATCTGCAAAGAGGGATAGTTTTATTTCCTCTTTCCCTACTTGGATCCCCTGTATGCTTGCTTCTTGCCTTATTGCACTGCCTAGGAATTCTAGTACTATGTTAAAAAGGAGTGGAGAGAGTGGGATCCTGAATGCTACCCCTTAGCACTTTTATGCAAAGCTTAGGCCTGTGGCCTTTTAAGCACAATTCAAAGCTCTGTTTTTTGCTGGTTAATTAGAGGTAAAAATCTTATGGAATTTATTGCATGGCTGATTTTGAACTGGAATCCTCAGGTCTCAGCTTATCTTGAGTAGCTAGGATTACAGTACTTTTACAACCTGTATGCTCATACATATCGCTTCTGATCCAAACACTCATTGTTCAATTTAACTAACAAGATGTGAGGAAAGATGATTGACTGTAATTTACTAGATGGGCTTCTAGTGAGTATATATTTCCACTTCCACTCTGAAGCCAGGGAAATGTTTATGGTACATATTTCAACTATCTTGTAAAGAGGAAATAATGTGTGAGTACGTTTGCTAGTATTTCAGATAGGAAATGGACTTTGGTGTTTGGAACCTGTTGGGCAGAGTATATCAGCTGGGCTGTGATAAGAGAGATGATGTTTCAGACAGGAATATTTTCATCCCAGACAGACTTAATCCAGATCCTTGGATTTCAGGCCTTGAGTAGATAGAATTACAAGTGTGAGCTGCCACCACCACCTGGTTCATTTTGGAAACCTTAATTGCTTCTCATTTGTTCCTTTCCGTTTTTGGAAGATTGATCTAAGCTGGCTGATTTTGCATCACAATGAAGTAATTGGCCTCAGGAATTGCAAATATTTGTTTCATCAGCACGGACTGAATGAAGTTGATCTAAACCCAATAGTATTTTCCTTCTGATAAATAGGGAACTTACCTATATCATTTTTTCTTGCCTTTGCTTTCCCGAAGAGAGCAACATGTTTCTTAAAAACTATACTTCATGAGAATATTATAATTAGAAGCTATCTTCTGCACACTTCAGAATAGTCCTTGCATTTATAAACTTATATTAGAATATTAGGTAGAAGAATGGTGACTGTTAGTTTCATAACTATTTCATATGTTTTACTCTTTAAGGCTCATTAACTCAAGAAAGGATTAAATACATTTAGAGAATAGTAGAACATAGCTGCTGCTGATTTGATGTGTGTGCAGACGATACACAGATTTATTAGGATTAGTCAAAAGTTTTCTTCAAATTTTCAGTAGTAGACTGCTATGCTAACTGGAAGGTGATAGTAATGATGCTGAAATTCTATGAATCAGCTATGAAGCAGAATTTCAGGGGAGAGGGACTTAATTTCTAAGACGCATATCAAGAATATTGAACTATAACACCAAATGATGGAGGACTCAGCGTCACATTTTGTTTGTTTTATGCAAGTCCTGGGACTTGAACCCAGGGCCTGGGAACTGTCCTTAAATGTGTTTTTTTTTTTTTACTTCAGGATAGTGTTCTACCTCTTGATCCACAGCTCCACTTCCAGATTTTTGGTAATGAACTGTAAATCAGAATATCATGCAATTTGTTTGGGCTGGATTCAAACCTGATTCTGTGTAGATAGGATTTCAAGTTTGAGCGCACAGAGCCTGGCTAGTATCATTCATCATTCATCATTCAAGTCATGGGACTGTAATTCTGCACCTGGGTCTTGTCACTGAGCTTTTCAGCTCAAGACTACTGCCCTATCCCTTGATCCATAGGGCCACTTCTGGGTTTCTGGTGGTTAATTGGAGATAAGAGTCACATGGACTTCAGTGCTCACGCTGACTTTGAACTGCTATCCTTGGATCCCAGCATCTTGAGTAGCTACATTTACAATTGTGAGAAACCATACCCGGCTAAATTATTTTTTAAGTTAATTTTTTTGTTAAGTCAATATATAGTTGGCATACGGTTACATAAGTAATGAACACATTTCTTAAGAAAATTTTTATCCCCTCCCTCATTTTTCTCTGTTTTCCTACCCTCAGCCCCCTCTCCACCCAGATTGTTCAGTTCATTTCCGTTTAGTGTCTTCCAAGTATCACTGTTCAATTGGTTCACCCTTTTTCCTTTGTTTTTTTTTTTTTACGATTTTTTATACCCTCTCCATTCCCCAAGTCATATAAACCTATGTACAAGACACAGGGTACCCGAATTCAACACAGTGACTACAGAGAATAAAACTAAAGAGAAAAAGAAGAAAAGAGGTAAAAAGCAAAGAAAATGAAAGAACATCATACAGTACCTTAGAAGCAACAACACTGAAAAAACAAAACATAAAACCATGGCTGAAAATGTAGCTTGCCTAGCATGTATGAAACCCTGGATTTCATTCCTCAGCACCACATAAACAAAAACTGGAAGTGCCACTGTGACTCAGCTGGTAGATTTCTAACGTTCAGCACAGAGTGTCTCCAAGTGACAAAAATCTGTCACATTTAAGTCAGGCTTCAGAACTTTGCTAGGAACCAGATACGTGATTTGGAAGAAAGTCCAATTTTCAAAAAATTACTAGCCAGGCGCTGGAGGGTCATAATTGTCATTCTACTAGCCAGGGAGAAGGTGATTCAAAGCCTTTGCAAGCAAATAAACGAAAACAAAAAAAGAACTGTAAGATTCTTCTCTCCACTTATCCACCCAAAAACTAAGTGGAGTTGTGCCTAAAACTGGTACAGCATTAGCCTTGAGGAAAAAGAACTAAGAGACCTTGCACAGGTCCAAAGTTCAAGCTCCCCACCAAGAAAGAAAAAAAAGGAGTCCAGATACCTTAGTTTCAAAAGTATATCTGGATATCTTAGTAGATTTTTCTGATCTTTCCTCCTTCATCTCATGGAACCACATAATCGTGATCCTGATCTGACTAAGAGCCTGCATTGTGCTTAATAAATTCATTCCACATATTCCAGTAGAATCTGGACAGCTAACAGCCACTTACCAATGCTTTATTCTACGTTTAGGCCAGTATGTCTTCATACCATCTACACAGTCAGCTATATCATCTTTCCAGAAGTAGCATTGAGTGTAGAACACTCAGAACTAAAATAATTGCATAACGATGTAATAAAACCCCTTGATTCACTAAGAAAATTTCTGTACCACTTAGAGCAAGTACATTAGTGGTATTTACCTCTAGCCACTTTTTTAAAAAAAATTTATTAACATTGAATTTTACATCATATTTCAAATGTCATGTTTAACCAACAAGTATTCAAGAAGGGAATCGCTATACAATCACTGGCACAGAAATTTTAGAATATAGTAAAAATTAAGCTGAGTCTTTGTATGTCATAGATACAGATTAATCTATAATAAAACACATGTCTATAGAGTGTATAGTCTATCCTAGATTTTTATGTCTATGTAGTTATGTTTATATCTCCAAAATTATGTCCAGAACTTTGGGTATCAACTATTCAATCATCGCTCTACTACTGTTTGAAACTAATATCCATATATTAAGGATACCATGTAACTTTTGTTCCTTGGTCTTGACTTATCTCACTCAACAGAATTCACTCTAATTTCATCCACTACCCCAAAAATGCCATTATTATTTTTTTCTGTGCAGATCTTCTTTTTATGTATTTATTTTTATTGTAATTTATAGAAGGGTTACATTATATTCACCAGATAGAAGGTGCATTACATCTCAAACTTTGATACCCCATGTAATGATATGGTCCCCATTTCCCTTCCGCTACCCCCACTCATGTTCATTTCCCCCCTGCCCTATCCATTTTCAAATAACCAATTACGAACATATGAAATATATCAGAAAACAAGGTGAAATATTGTAACAATATGATATATCCAAGGGATAGCAAAAGAGATAAGAGATCACATAGTTCATTAAGGACAACAATCACTCATTATATGAGTTTTGTTTCTTTATCTTGAAGGTCCTTACATTTAGTGTCATACTATTTGTCACGATGTCTCTAGATTCTGTTCTATTGTAAATCTCCGGTTGCAGAGCCCAAGGTTTCTACTGAATTTGACAAATGAGGGAGACTCTTGGGCCTATGTTCCTTTAAGTTTGGCTTACTTCACTTAACATGATTTTTTTCCTTTTCATCCACTTCCCCGAGAATGCCATTATTTTATCTTGTCGGTTGGCTATGTATCATTCCATTTTGTGTGTGTGTGTGTGTGTGTGTGTGTGCGCGTGTATCACATTTTTTGTAATAGGGCATCTGGTTGTTTCCATCATCCAGCCTCATTTTCTACAGATATTTTTATAGTCTCTTTTTTATTTTCAGGGTAATGTATAGAGGGGTTACGATTACATTTACAGGTAGTGGACTGCATTACTTCTCACACATTTATTCCACTCCACATGTTTTTGTCCCCAGTTCCCTCTCCCCTCCCCTTCCCAATCATCTTGTTTCCCCCCTTCCCTTTCCTATTTGACATAAACAAATAAACATATATACAATATGCCAAGGAAAAAATCAGATACAGTAACAATCTGACATTAACCAAAGGGCAAAATAAGACATGAGAAATTACATAGTAGATTAAGGACAAAAATCACACAAGATTAAGAGCAACGATGGTACAAGATATAGCTCTTGTTCCCATATCCTAGAGATGCTTTCATTTAGTCTCATCCTATATGACCTTATATACCTAGGTTTTTGAGTTATTGTAATCCTCTGCTAGGAGAGTCCTAGATGTGAACTAATTATTACAAATGAGGGAAACCATTGAGCTTATGTTTCTTTGGGTCTGGCTTGCTTCACTTAATATGAATTTTTCCAAGTCTTTCCATTTCCTTACAAATGGGGCGATGTCATTCCTTCTGATGGCAGCCTAGCATTCCATTGTGTATAAGTACCACATCTTCTTGATTCAGTCATCTACTGAGTGGCATCTGGGTTGGTTTCATATCTTTGCTATGGTAAATAGTGCTGCAATGAGCATCATTGTGCTAGTGGCTTTAGTATGCCCTTTTTTCTGGACAATTGGGTATTGTCCAGAAAATGGAGTATTTCTTCATGTGTCTAAAGCCCATTTTAATTTTTTCTTCAGAGAATACTCTTTTAAGTCTTTAGCCCCCTTTTAATAGGATGGTTGTTTCTCTGAAGATTTGTTTGGGAGAGATTCATTTTTTTCAGCTATAGATATATTTTAGATAACTACATATATTTTTGTAGAAAAAAGAATGGAAGCCATCATGCTGGCTCACAACTTAATTTCAGCTACTTACGAGGCTCAGGGCTTAGGATCACAGGTCAAAGCCAACCAGGGCCCTACAGTGTGTGAGATCAAACTCTGTGAACATACAATGACTGTAAGAGGAATCTCACTGCCTGGGAAAGTAGCCTAATGGTAGAGTGCTCACCTACAATGGATGAAGACCTAGGTTCTATTCACCGGTACCGCATACTCAGAAAAAAGCTACAAGTGGCGCTGTGTCTCAAGAGGCAGAGCACTCACTTTGGGCAAGCGAGTCCAATAAAAATGTCTAGGCCCTGAGTCCAAGCCCTAGGACTGGCAAAAAGAAAAAAAAAGAGCAATCTTACTTAAGTAACAAGGAATGTACCCTATATTTATACAGACTGAAAAATTCATTAAGAAATTAGAAAACATGTATAAAGTGCATATTTTCTTTTGTGTGTTGGCACTGGGTCTTCAACTGAGTGCTTCAGCTCTATCCCTGACCTTTTCTGCTCAAGGCTAGCACTCTACCAATGCAGCCCCAAATCAACTATCTTCAATTGAGATATAAGCGATGAATATTTCAGGGTGCTTCATGAAAAACATTTTTATAAATTGAAACGTTCAACACAGTTTTATTTTAGTATGAATGTTGAGATGGGAAGAGACAGAAAAAGTGAAATGTTTCCTGATCCCCATAGAGAAGACACTCAGAAGAACCACTGTGGTCTGCAGGCTTCTTTGTGAGTTTTGTTTGCTTGTTTGATTTTTGTCAATTGTGGGGCTTGAACTCTGGGCCTGGGCACTGTCCCTGAGCTCTTCAGCTCAAGGCTAGTGCTTTAATCTCTGAGTCACAGTGCCACTTCTGGTTTTTCTGGCAGTTAACTGGGTACTTTGGCTGGCTTTAAACTTTGATTCTCAGATCTTAGCCTCCTGAGTAGCTAAGATTATAGGTGTGAGGTACCATCACCAGGCTGCTGCTCTGTTACTATGCAGGTTCTGGATCAAGAACTTCAAGTTCTTACTTCAATTTTTTCTTCTCTTGCCTGATACTCTGCCATTTGAACGAAGCCCCAGTTCCTGGTCTTTGTTGGTTACTGAGAGATATTCTGATTTTCTAATATTCAGAGCAATGATTATAAAACCCAGCATTTTACTTACTTGAATAAATTAAGAGACAGGACCTAGTGAGATGGAAAACACAATTTTTTTCAAGTTGCTATCCTGTTCTAATGCATAAGTCTGGCTATTTTGCTTACACACAAATATGTATTTTACCAGTTTCTACTCTATTTTTGCTTAGCTTAAAACCACCACTGCCATTTCATAGATTTTCTTGTTGTTGTTTGCCGTGCTTGAACTCTTCGCCTGGGCTGTTCCTCAGATCTTCAGTTCAATGCCAGTGCTCTACTACTTTTGATTTGGCCAGTCCTGGACTTGAACTCAGGGACTGAGCACTGTCCTTATATTTTCTCAAGGCTAGGGCTCTACCCCTTCAGCCTCAGCACCACTTCCAGCATTTTTCTATGTATGTGGTATTGAGGAATTGAACCCAGGTCTTCGTGCATGCTAGGCAAGCACTCTACCACTAGGCCAAACTCCCAGCCCAAAATTATTCATCATTACTATTAGCTATCTTCTTTTTTTATTATTGATTCATCATGGTGCTTGGACTTTGGGCCTGGACACTGTCCCTGAGCTCTTCAGCTCAAGGCTAGCGCTCTTCCTCTACAGCTCCATTTTTGGTTTCTGGTAGTTAATTGGTGATGTAAGCCTCACAAACATATGTGTCCAGGCTTGCTTTGGGGTTTGAACCAAGATCCTCCAATCTCAGCCTCCACAGTAGCTAGAATTACACGCTTCAGCCAGCAGTGCCTGACTGTTTGATGTCTCTGTCTCTGTCTCTCTGTCTCTGTCTGTCTGCCTGTCTGTCTCTCTCTCTGTCTCTCTCTCTGTCTCTGTCTCTCTGTCTCTCTCTGCCTCTGTCTCTGTGTCTCTCTCTGTCTCTCTCTGTCTCTCTCTCTGTCTCTCTCTCTGTCTCTCTGTCTCTCTCTCTCTCTCTCTCTCTCTCTCTCTCTCTCTCTCTCTCTCTCTCTCTTTGGTTGTAAGACTTTAATTGTGCACCTGGGTAGTGTCCCTGGGCTCTTCAGCTCAAGGCTACAAACTTAAACACCTTGAGCCACAGTGTCACTTCTGGTTTTCTGGTGCTTAAGTGGAAGTAACAGTTTCATGTACTTTAGTGTCTGGCCTGGCTTTGAACTGTGATCCCCAGAACCCAACCTTCTGATATCATTTGCAGCTTTTTTTTTAGTGTAAGTGGAACAGAGTAATTGAACACAGGGCTTTGTGCATACTAGGCAAGCAAACTACCACTAGTGTGCACTCCAGCCTTAGATAAGGGCTTTCTTTTTCTTTTTCTTTTTTTCACTCATGGGGCTTGAACTCTGGGCCTGGATGTTTACCTTAAGCTCTTCAGCTCAAGGCAAGAGCTCTACCACTTGAGGCACATTGTCATTTTGAATTTTCTGGATTATTTTGGATATAAAATTCTCACAGATTTTTATGCCTGGTCTGTCTTTGAACCTCGATCCTCCAGGGTAGCTAGGATTACCAGGGTGAGCCACCAGTCACGGGCATTAGATTATTATTTTTTGCATGTCCTATGGCTTCAACTCATGGCCAGAGCACTGTCCTAGGGCTTGCTCAAGGATAGCACTTTACTTCAGCCAGCCAACTCCCGGTCCAAATAGGCCACTCTTGAAGCTAGAATTACAGAGATCTGCCATAATACTGGCATGTCGTTATCTAAGTATATAATTTTTCTTCTATTTTTGATGGCTTTTCCTTAGTGGACATATTTCCTACATATTTTATGGAAATCTTCCTTCCAACTAGGGCCATAAGTTAAGCCTAGTGGAAGAGTTCTTTGCCGAGCATGAATGAAGACCCAAGTTCAATTCCTCAGCACAACATAGATAAAAAAGATAAAAGTGGTGCTGTGGCACATGTGATAGCACTTGCGCCTTAAGAATAAACAAAAACAAAAACAAGGATCGTGCTCAGGTCCTGAGTCTAAGCCCAGTACTGGTAAAAAAAAAATTCCGCCCAATGTAGAGATTTAAACTTATTGTACTTTCAAAAAATTTGTTGTCAAGGTGATATACATAGAGATTGCTGTTACATATGTAATGTGTACATTTCTTGTAAACACTGTTACCCCCTCCGCCCTTTTCTCTTTCCCTTCCCCGCAAGTCATAAATTTCATTTACAACAAATATATATGTATTTTCATTCCTGAAAAAAATAGTTTAAAATGTGCTGAAATAAATGATGTAGGTTGATATATTTATCAAAATGGATTATTTGAACTCTAAAATAAACATTCTAGGTAATTTTTCTCATAAAATTGTAGTAATGCTATAAAACTAATAAAAAAGGAATTTTAGTTATTAATTTCTTATGTTTTACCTTTAACATTATTACACTAAGCATACTGTTTATGGTATTAATACAGACAGCATGAAATATGATTATGTAAAAAAATTAAATGATTAAAAATAGTAAGGTTGGGGGCCAGTAGTTTGGCTTGGTGGCACACACCCTGGACTGGCAAAAAAGAAGTAGGGTTAGATAAAACAGATTTATTTCCAAATGTGTGGAAAATGGTATGATTTCTTGTTTGGCTAGTCCTGGGGCTTGAACTGAGGGACCAGGAACTGTCCTTGGCCACATTTGTTCAAGGGTGGCACTCTGACACCTGAGCCACAGTGCCCCATCTGCTTTTTCTGTGTATGCAGTGCTGAGGAATTGAGTCAAGGTCTTCTTGTATACTAGGCGAGCACTCTACAACTAGGCCACATTCAAAGCCAAAGTAGATTTTTGATGCTATTGTGGAGTTTTAATTTTCTTAAATATTTGTACAAAGCACAATGGATATATAAACAGACTTGAACTCACAGAACAGAGTCCCACATAATATTACAGTTACTCTGGCACTTCTCCCGATTGACAAAACACATTTCGAGGCATCTGCTCTGTCCTTAAGCTTTGGAAGCTGACTTGTCTTTCCATGGAGGACTGGCCTGGATTCCTGGTGATTCCCTGCATTTCATAGTTCCCTGTATATCCAGTAAGGTTGTCTTCTATGGGACCAGACCTGTCTGGTTTTTGGCCCACCCAGGACCTAGGTGTCTGAGGTCTCACATTATAAGTGGAAAATAAAACACAGTATAATAAGGACTGAAGAACTGCACACCATAATATTAACAATGAGAGTTTAATAGTTAGCAAAGTAAATACAATGAATACTTGACAAGAATCATGAGAGCAAGATAAAGAGATGTCTTTTTAGGAAGGGGACAGGGAAGCTCTAAATCCAGACTGGCCTCCAAGTTGCCTTCAGACAGTAATTCTACTTCAGAGTCCTCAGAAGGGTCTCCTTCCTCATGAGAAACAGAATGTCCTTCCTGAGTTAAGAAGGGGATGGATTCTGGTTTGTCGAATGGACATTGAGTCTCTTTTAGTGAGATGGATGGGTCTGGATATTCTGTGAGGATGGATTCATTTTCCTCCAATGAATCCAGTATTGAGAGTACACTTGCTGCTTCCCATGGGGACATTTTCCATGAGCCCAGCCTGTGCCCCTTCAGCTTGCACAATAAGTGGAGTGTTACTCTGACTCAGATGGACTGACTCTGGGTGGAGTGTGAAAGGAAACGGAAGGAAATCTGGCTGCTCTTTTTCTTCCTCCATAGTATCTGCAGGTTCAACTGTGTCACACATGGGGTTCAGAGCAAAAGGTATATCCACAGGACTCTAAACCTGTTTGGTAATTTCTACAGATGGCCCATGCTTTCTGGAGTACAGTGATGATTCTCTGTCTCCATCAGTCACCAGCTCCATTTGTGGGTTTTTCATCCGGAGTTCAGGATAAGCTCTTCCACGATGACCCAAACCTAAGAATGCAAATCGGTACAGAGTGGACAGAGTGGACTCTGCAAGTTGAAGTGTCACTCAACTGCCATGAGGATCTAATGGAGGAACCTGTAGAACTGGAGTTTGGACTGAACACTGAGGAGGTGTAGGGTCTTTCTAATGAGTGCTTATTCCCGAGTCCTTTCAGAGGACAGACATTACCTGGCTGACACCACCCATAAAGGGCATTTTGCCAAGCTCTGTAGAAGTAAGGGCCAACCAATATCTAGACCACATGGGCTTCCTACTCACAGGCTCTGAGGCACCCACACCAGGACTTCTACTTTTTCTTGGTCTTACTGGTCACACATTCCTCCAGCTGGTCAAAAAGTATGTGTTTAGAAGAGCAGGTCCAAAGCCGGCATGTGGAGCCTCATATAGATCTTGAGTTGTGTCAGGGTGTGGCAGGTCTTGAACTCATAGAAATCACTGGGGTAGAAGTCCATTCACATCGTATAGATGGAACACATGATGCTGTGGGCACATTCGGTACAAGGAAAGTGAGAGCCTTCTCTCTCCATCCTGAGTCTTCTACCAAAGCCACTTTCTTGCAGGACACTAATGCTGTGGCTGTTCTGCAGAGATGTGCACTTATGTGCTGGGAGGGGGGTAAGAGACACTCGAGAACAGGATGACTTTTACACCCCACTTCCAGAAGCTTCTGAGAGAGGCCTCTATGCATCTGTCCAAAGTAAACGCACCTTAAATTAACTAAGTAAATGCTCTAAATAAATCAATAAGTGAATGCTCTAAATAAAGAACTAAATGCTCATTCCTCTAATCTTAGCCACCCAGCAGGCTGAGCTCTGAAGATCACAGTGGAAAGCCAGTCTAGTCAGTAAAAGTCGAAAGACACTTGTCTTCAATTAGGCAGCAAAAAGCCAGACCTTTACCTATGACTCAAATGGTACAGTGCTAATTTTTGAACACCAAAGGGATGGCATTTAGACCTGGGTTCAGGTTCAAGTGGCAGCACTGGACCACACACCAAGATGTAAATGCTTTCAGGTTCTAACAGACAAAGCTATCACAATCCCTCCCTGATAGCTAAAAAGTGATTCAGCCCCCAGCTTTTCCTCTGACTCCTGTATTTCACAGGCCTCCGCCATTAGTACTGACACCTCATTTCTTACTGGGAAATGGGATTTCCTAGGATGTCACCTAGGTGAGGATTGCAGTTGAGAGCCACTTACTCATGCCTGAAATCCAACTTCTCAATAAGTACACTGTTGAGACTCCAGTAGCTTGTGAGGGAAATTAAATGGCATGGTGTCCCAGTCATAATAAAGTAGTTTGTGCACTTGTATCATGCTTAGCTCCCCTGTGAACACCCCAGTGAACCAAACAGGCTCAGAGAGGAGCCAAATATTCCAAGACTTGGCCAGGAGGGGTGAGCAAACCTGGGTTTGGAGGGGGAACACTCACTTTTTCAAGAGAATTTCCAGCAACTACTACATTGTCCTCCACTATTTGAAATTGTGCAGGAAGTTTCCCACATAAAAGAGATCACCTTTCTGGTAGGCAGGGATCAGCTTTGTCAGCAGCATCCGCAACAGGCCTTCCTCCAGGATCCATAGGTTACAAGGCTCATTCAGAGTCTGAGCTGACTTACTATCACACTATGTTGGCAAAACAGTGGATATTTCAAACGTAGGAATGGGACCACACTTCACACTGGGGAATTGGAATAGAGTAGATTGGAAATGACACACTCTAATCTCAGTATAGTCACTTGAAAGCACACAAGAAGGTTGTAGTGTGTGGGCAGGATGATGGGTTCAAATAGGTTTCCTCTCAATATACCTCATCTGAGTTGCCCTGGAGTTTCCTGGCTTTCTTCGTAGAGAAATGCCTGATATACTGGAATTTTGGCTTGGCACTGATCTAGCATCTACTTCTTCAAGTAAGACATCCATATCTCTCATGGCTGAGATGCGAGCCTCCTGACCTTTGGCAACAGCACAGCAACATCTTTCTGGTTCCTGAGCCACAGGCCAAGGGAGCTGGCTTGAGCTGGTTGTCACATACAGTGGCTTAGTTACCAGGGTTCCATATTCTATTCCATTGTGAGGGAGGTAGGGTCACCTTTCAAGGCCCACTGACCAAAGCTCCTTGCTCACAGAAGACCTCCCCAAAGACATACTGGAGGCTGAATCTCCCTTCCCACCTCACATATGGATGTAGTAAACAGCACACCTTTTTGTTCAAATCCCAAGTCATTAACTATGCGTAAGTGCTATCCTGGTCTCAGGCTCAAGGAGCCTTCCTTATGTAAGATCCAAACTTAACTGTCACTATTCCCCTTACCCTTCACAAGACATTTTGCTTCACAGTGCCTTCTCAGCTTGCATTTTGCCTCTTGCACATTTTTTTTTGCTAGTCCGGGGACTTGACCTCAGAGCCTGACCATTGTTCCTAGGCTTTCTTTAGGCTATAGCTGTCCCACCAAGCCACAGCACCACTTCCAGCGTTTTCTAGGTATATGGTACTGCAGAATCAAACTGGAGTCTTTTTGTGTGGTAGCCAAGCACTCTACAAATAGATGAAACACCCAGGCCATCTTGCACATATTTTTCACTTCAATCTACTTGGACGTGGTTAGGTTTCTGTATCCTAATCTATTTTTCTTCCTGATGAATATCTGTGCTGTCATCTGTAAAAATGCAAGTGGGAAAATCACAGAAGCATTGGTGACATAAAAAAAGTCTTAC
Source organism: Megascapheus bottae (assembly GCF_031878675.1). Classification (NCBI taxonomy): domain Eukaryota; kingdom Metazoa; phylum Chordata; class Mammalia; order Rodentia; family Geomyidae; genus Megascapheus; species Megascapheus bottae. The sequence goes on along the minus strand of NW_028327641.1, from coordinate 3,024,437 downwards.
AGACATCGATAAGTGTTCATTCTTTGTAGGAGAAAGGATATTTTGATATGATGATGACTATTTATAAATACTTTATCAGGGTTTAGAGTTTGTCCCAGTGGTAGAGTGCTTGCCTAGCATCCATGAAGATCTAGGTTTGAGTCCTTAATATCACACAGATATAAAAATCCATATGGCAATGTGGCTCAAGTGGCAGAGGGCTCGACTTGGGAAAAGCCAAGAGCAGTGCTCAGGCCCTGAGTTCAAGCCCCAGGAATGGCAAAAAAAAAGAAAAGAAAAGAAAAGAAATGTGCTTTTTACAAGTTATTCACTCACAGCATTTGCCTCTGAATTCTTCGCTTCTGCATCTTGTGACTTATCCCTTTCCCTCAATGTAGACAAGAAAAACAGATTTTATTACTTGCTATCCTGTTGTCTAATCTTTGGATATTAATTCAAAATACAATATTGCCTGAGATATTGTGTGTGTGCATGTGTGTGTGTGTATCTGCCAATGTGTGCATGCACACATGTGTACAGGGTTTAGGGCTTACTCATAGGGCCTGTGTGATAACCGTCAGCATCTTTTCCTCAAAGGTATTGGTCTTTCACTTCTAGCTTATTATAGCTAATTGGAGTTGAGAGATTCACTCAATTTCTTGCCCTGTGCATTGGAACCCAGTGCTGGGTTCTCATATTCTTAATTGTAGCTATAGAGAAGGCTGAGGTCTGGGGATCCTCGTTAGAATCCAGCCCCTGAAAGAAAGTCACTGATAAAAATCTTTATCTTCAGTTAAGCACGAATAAATAATGCAAAAGTGGAACTGTGGCTCAGATCCTCTTGTACCAGCCATGAGAAAATTAGTAATTGGCAGCACCTGGTCCCTGAGAGAAATCCTTAGCACTGGTTCAAAAAAAGAAAGAAAATAATGAAAAAAATTAAAACTTGCTGAGGAATCCATAAGGATAAACGTGCCTGTGAATAATCTTGTCATTTCAGATTCCCTCAAGAGCTTATGTCTCTCTATATTTTATCAAGTTTTTTTAAAGATATTTACATACTTTCTACCTTTCCTAAACAGAGATAGCCATCCACAAAACACAAACACAAACTCTCACACAGTATACCACCCACCCATAAGTGTCTGGCTATGTATATATGTATAGTCATATGTATTGATCTGGCTCTCTATGCTAATATATAAATGCATAAACATATGTATTTAGACAAACAGGAAACATACATAGATAGGTCTCAGGCATTTCCAGATTTTGTGCAAGTCTTCTGAGTGCAACTTACCATTGTATTGTTTGTCAAGATAGAGTCCCTCTAACTTTTGGCCAGCTTCTTGTCCTTTGATACTTTTTTCTGCCAGTCCTGGGTTTTGAACGCTAGGCCTGGATGCTGTCACTGAGCTTGAGCTTCTTGCATTCAGTAGTTTATTGCAGATAAGAGTCTCATGGAGTTTCTGTCCTGGGCTGGCTTTGAATTGTGATCCTCAGATCTCAAACTCCTGAGTAGCTAGGATGACAGTCTTGAGCTACCAGTACCTGGTTCCTTTGTCTCTTTTACCATTTTTTGGCCCCACCACAGCCATGGTATCTACTTTCCTATGTTCTTTCCACCTGCCCCCAGACAGGGGTCTGAGAGATGCTTTCCACCCACTTATTCATGTCCTCCTCTGTATTGGCTGACAGCTAAGACATGCACTCACTTGTCTGGATGCCAAACACAAAGCCATGTGATTGTTTCTCAGTCTGAAACATCCTATCAGATTTATAGCACCACAGAGGGTCAGGTTGAAGCTCCTCCAAGGCTTCTTAAATTGTTCTCATATTAATCCACAACACGTTTGTCATCACTTGTCCAGCTAATTCATGGACTAAACCAGCATTCCCTACAAACTTAGATCCCAATACCATGAGGACACTCGAGGGTGCATTAGGAGTGTGACCTGCAGGGGGATGTGAGCCTGTCTAACTTGGAGGGGATTTCTCCACCACAGGAAATGGAATACAAATTTAGAATCTGCTTTCATGAGGTGACAATCTCTGGCAGATGTTCTTATCAAATGTGGCACTGCCTACTTCCAGCTTAAAACATGGGTTGATGACCCAGCATAACAGAGAATGTATTCACCCAGGCCCAACACATAGGCTGGGACCCGGAACTTTCAGGTAGCATTTGGCTTTGAAGGTCATGAGATCTGAGTCTACAAATGATGAGCCCCCTCCCCTGAGGCATAGCAAACGGAGCCAAAGTGCAACCCAGTTAAGCACCAGATCAAGCTTCCCTTCTTCAGTAGGGTATGGTTTGAAAACTGTGCATAGCTTCTGTTTGAAGCCAGTCCAGAAAGGAAAGTCCATGAAACTCTCATGTCCAGTTAACTGCCAAGAAAAAGCCAAAGATAGAGATGAAGCTCAAGAGAGGTAGAGAGCCATCTGAAAAGAATGGTTACACCCTGCAACATCCTCATTATCTGATCTTGAAAACATCTCTGCGTGCATCCCAGCATGCAGCCAGCATCTGGGGGTGACAGTGACCCCTGCGCCCATTGGCAATCTGCACTGTCTCTGACATCTGTAATGTGAACCTCATTCTGTTGGGTTTGTGAAGCGGTGTCAACCCTGCAGAAGGAATCAAGTGTGCCCTAACTCCCACTGTCCCCTGGGGCCCCTAGCATTCTCCCATCTGCACCCTTCCTCTGGCTTCTGATCCTAGGGAGCCCTCCTGCCCTGTCCAACACTCACATGAAGTGCATATTTCTTCTCCTGGGGCAACTTCTCCACAGAGAGTACATAACATGTCCACTCTCCTGGCACGGGGAGATCCTGCCAAAGTAGCAAATCAGTGATAAGGACATAAAGTGATGAATAGAATTTTAGATCCTGATGGTAGACAGTCTGCAAAATCCAAGGGAGAATGGAATTGGAGGGGACCAGGGATCAGGATGTGGGCATGGAGCTTCCCTGCCAAGGGGGTGGGGGAAGTCACAGGCTGGGGAATGCACAGGATGATCCATAGGCCCTGTGCAGCTACTGGGTCACCCCGTTCTGCATCTCAGCCTTTGGCTTTGAGCTCTGTGATCGTCAAGATGTGCATAGTCTGTACTCTGGCTGGCAGAAGAAAGGACCCTGGGAAGACAATTGTAGACCCTTTGTGAGTGTAGGAAGGGGTAGGCTGGACACCCAGTCCAAGAGGAGCTAAAACTGGAGTCGAGGCGTGTGCAAGGAGTTGGTGTGAGGGTTGTGGGCATTCACAGTCACGGCAGAGGTGGCTCTGTCTGTGGGGTGATTGCCTCCCTGCAGGCACAGCACTGGAGATATCAGAGATCCACATGAAAAGGAAAACCTGGAAATGACACTATGGTTCAAATGGTAGAGCATCAACCTTGAGCAAAAGAGCTCAGGGACAGTTCCCAGGACCTGAGTTCAAGCCTCATGACTGTAAAAGAAAAAGAACCAGGACTATGAGAGGGAACCTGGTACTCTCTGGGTCTAATCAGACACAAGAAGAGGCCGGGATAGGCTGTGGAAAAACACAGAGAACATCTTCCCCCAGCTCATCCTGACCTGCATGCAGGGACAGCCATGTAACTAGGGCTACGGTGAGATCATCTTCACCCCTGTGCTGCCATCTGAATTGTAGGCCTCTGTCCTGGCATGGGGTGTCCTGATGGCTGAGCAGGTGCCCTAACCCTAGATGGAGAGCAGCCACTGACTGTGGTAGCTAAGGAGAGATCTGTTCCATAGCTATCAGGCCACCCAGCATGGGAGCCAGAACCACCCCTCACCCAGGTAGAGGCCAATGGTTCTCCAGGTGCTACTAACATTGCCTCACCCCTAGCTCTGGGTACACGTGACATTCCCTCCACAAGGAGCAGGACAAAGTGAGGGATCAGGAAGCTGCCTATGGGCTTCAGATGATGGCCAGGCTGGCACTACAGATGGCCTCACTCTGTCACCACCTTCCCCTGCCTCCATCTTTCCTCCATCATGCCTCTCTACCTCCCACCCATTAACCTTGGAAACCAATGAACTGGGCTCTCATCATTCCTCTCATCTCTTCACCCACCTTGCCATGCGTCCATCCCTCTGTCACTTCCACCCCACACACATCCCAGCACCAGCCACCCTGTAGCTTATGAGGATCCCAGAGGAAGCTCTTGGTGAAGGGCTTGTGACCACAAAACAGTTACTATCACCCGCTCCGGCTGATCCACCACAGAATAAGAACAGCCAAGCAGGCACACACTGCAGCAGAGTTGCTCTGCTGCCACCCTGATTTCTTCATGGCCAGGACTTGGCTCTCCTCAGCCTCTCAGCTCAGTAACCAGAACATTGTGCTTTCACAGAGCCATGGCTTCCAGTCTCCATGGACACAATGACATCAAGGCGATGCCAACTTCCCCATCTCTATATACTTCTAACTATGGGATGGGAGCTGAGGTTCTCTTCTGTGACTCCATCCGCTAAGAGGCTCATGCAGATTTCTATCCTTTGCTCATCAGGGTGACTCTGCGGTTAACAAGTCACTGCTGGGCTTCCAGTTCACCACATATAGAACCCCTACTCCAACACTTTTCTTAGAAGGACTGATGGCTTTTAAATATTCTCTAGTTTTAAATTTCTAGTTCCTTCTCTCTTTCATTTATATATTTTCCTTCCTCACATACTTCCCTTTTTTACCTTCCTTCTTTCATTCCTGGCCTTGAACTCAAGACCTGGAGCTTTTTCTTAGCTTTTCTTTTCTCAAGGTAGCACTCTAGCTCTTGAGCCACAGCTCTACTTCAATCTTTGTTCTTGCTCTAAACTGGGAGTAAGAGTCTCATGCATTTTTCCCTTTGCTGGGTTGGTTTTAAACCTCAATACTAAGATCAGGATCCTGAATATGCCTCGGATTACAGGTATTATCTAATCAAAACAAATTCCTGATTTCTTTTTTAGACATAATTAGTTCTTTCAGGTGAGCCACCAGCCACTCATGCAAGAGCATTGCAGGATCCCAGCATTCATCTTGTCTCCAGTCTTATTCCATCCATCTCACAATGGCCATCTAAAACACCCTGCTGCATGCCTGAAGTCGCAAGGAATGTTCTCAACGCCACGAGAAGCCCCTTTAAGCTCTGCCTCAGATATGCCCAGCCCCCATCCCACTTCCACATGAGCATTTGTTTAGGAGAAATTTCCTGAGTACATCATCATCTTTTCCTCACCATTCGAATTTCATGTTTGGAGTCATTTCTCCCAGACAAAGAGGAACATGATCCATGGTTTGATAGCATCTCCAGCTTCATAGTCCCAGCAACCAACACCCCCCCATTACCCTGCCAGACACCTGAATTCAAGAACAATGTTTTCACTACCCCTGACTCTTATCAAATGTTTTAACTTATACAGTGCATTAAAATAATTTTACTAAATGGAATAAACACATGGCATCAAGCTTCAGAATCTTTGCACCTGAACTTTTAGTGAATAACAGACACACCAGCATTTCAGTAGCCAACAGAAATCTTAGCTTTGAGATTTCAGCATTCCTGGTATCCAAGTTTGGATGTGCTAACACTGCCCTTAATGGGGCACTTCAATCACACAATCCCACAACAATCAATGTCATTTGACATTCACTTGTAGGTGGTGCAATGAAAAAGACTGATGTGCCAACTTCATGCTGGCTTGACCTATGCCATCTTCAAACCTGGAGCAAGTGGGGCTCCTCTCTCCATGACACCTTTTGTGTACTACCCCAGGAGGACCTTTACCTTGAGACAAGGTTATGAAGACTATCTCTACCAGCAAAGATTCCAGTGAGATGTGCCTACATGGATAAAGCTAAAATCTCACTAAAGTGAGGTTGTTGGCAGTGCTGGAGCCTGAACTCAGGGCCTGGGCACTAAGCATTTGTACTCAAGACTAGCCCTTTACCACTTGAGCCCAAACTCCATTCCCAGCTGTTTTTATTTTTGGTAGTAAGAATGTATCAGACTTTCCTGTTCTAGGTGACTTGGAACTTCCATACTCAGATCTCAGCCTCCTGAGCAGCCTGGATTAAAAGTGTGGATCAGCCATGCCCCACACCTGAGGACTTATGCCAGCACATTTTTTCCCAAAAATTGGAAGAGGAAGATGAGGGAGGGTTGGGCTCATCCTGCCCTGCATATGAAGGAGAGCATCAGCGCCTGAACTTCATTCCCTGTTGTAGGCTGCTGGAGGAAAAGGAAGCAAATAGGCACAGGCTGGCTGCAGATGCCACAGAACAACTTGTGACCAAGACTCCCAGAGCAGACCTCAGAATCGATGACAGAGTTGGATCTACCCAGTAACAGAGGCAGTGGTGACACCTGAAACTGCGCGTTTGAGCGTTTGCTGCTAGTAACCAGGGCCACCTATGTCTCAATGAGAAAGGTGAGATTTTGGTGGAGAAGGTGAGATTAAACATTATGTATCATGCAAGAAGACAGACTGTAAGGGGTCTTTTATTATTCCAAGTGAAATTTTGGATTTCCTCTTCTGTTTCTTTAAAGAATGACATTGGGATATTGATGAATATTGCACTGAATTTGTAGATAGTCCTTATCAAGATTGCCATTTTTACAATATTACTTCTTCCAAAGCAGGAGCATAGGTTTTTGCATTTCCTCAGTTCTGCCTTAAATTCCTTCTCCAGGGTTTATAGTTCCCTCAAAAAGGTGTTTACATTCTAAATTAATTCCTAGGTATTTTATTTTCTTTGATAGCAAAATGAGTTGCTATCCTGATTCTTGCCTCATTCCTCTCATTTGTTGGCATATAGGAAGGCAGTTGACATTGGGGGTTAATTTTATACCCTGCTACCTTACCAAAGTTTTATATCAGCTCAAGCACCTTCGAAGTAGAGTCTATAGGGTTCTTTAAATACAGGATCATGTCATCTGTAAGGAGAGAAAGTTTCAGTTCCTCTTTCCCTTTTCCTCCTCACTCCAGTTAGAATGGCCAAGATCCAGAAATCTAATAACGTATGCTGGAGGGGATGTGGCCAGGAGGGATCACTACTACACTGCTGGTGGGATTGCAAACTCGTTCAACCACTATGGAAAGCACTATGGCAGTATCCCAAAAAGACTAAACATAGAGCTCCCCTGTGATCCAGCAATTTCACTACTTGCCAATCGTCCAGATAGGACATACTAAATTCACTAGAACAATAACATTTATCACAGCACTATTTACTATAGCAAAGGTATGGAACCAACCCAGATGCCCGTCAGTTGATGAGTAGATCAAATATGGTATTTTTACACAATGGAATTCTGTGCTTCTGTCAGAAAGAATGACATAGACGAATTTGTAAGGAAATAGAAAGACTGTAAAGTTTAGAAATTAGTTTCTGTCTCCTTCTCTCTCTCCTTCTCTATCTCTGTAAAATTTAGAAGTTCCTGTTTCTCTCTCTTTCTCTCTCTTTTCTCTCTCTCTCTTTTCTCTCTCTCTCTCTCTCTCTCTCTCTCTCTCTCTCTCTCTCTCTCTCTCTCTCTCTCTCTCTCTCTCTCTCTCTCTCTCTCTCTCTCTCTCTCTCTCTCTCTGTCTCTCTCTCCAATCCTTAGGTTTGAACTCAGGGCCTGAGCTACTTTTGCTCAAGGTTAGCACTCTACCATTTGAACCACAGTGCTGTGGGTGTTTAGTGATAAATCTTGACTTGTGCCTTCTGGGGAAAAGACTGAACAATTGCTACCTTCATTAAGGGTTGTATCTTGTGTTGGTTCTGTGACACAAGCTGAGTTTTCTTCCACAGACTAAAAAGTCTTTCCTATTTATTACATTGCTAAGGCTTCTCATATGTGTGAACTCTCTTACGCTTCCTGAAGGGTGAATACTGCACGAAAGACTTTCAACTTTGGTTATATTCCTAAGGTTTCTAATATGTGTGAATTCTGTTATGCCTCCTGTAATGTGACTTCCATCTGAAGGTCTTGCCACATTTGATGCACTCGTACAGTTTCTCTCCTGTGTGTGTTCTCTGATGCAATTTGAGGGAAGACTTCCATTTGAAAGACATTCCACATCGGTTACATTCATAAGGTTTTTCTCCTGTTTGAATTGTCTTATGCATGTTGAGGTTTGGCTTCTGTGTGAAGGACTTTCCACATATGTTACACTCATAAGGTGTTTCTCCTGAGTATATTCTCTGATGAACATGGAGTTTTACCTTCCATTTGAAAGACTTTCCGCATTCACTACATGCATAAGTTTTCTCTCCTGTGTGTGTTCTATTATGCCCATCAAGATATGACATCCATTTGAAGGTCTTTCCACATTTGTTGCACACATAAGGTTTCTCTCCTGTGTGTGTTCTTTGATGCAATTTGAGGGAAGATTTCTGTCTGAAAGACTTTACACATTGGTTACATTCATAAGGTTTCACTCCTGTGTGTATTCTCTGATGAACACGAAGTTTTCCCTTCCCTTGGAAAGATTTTCCACATTCATTACACTTATAAGATTTCTCTCCTGTGTGTGTTATTTGATGAACTCGAAGGTGTATCTTCTGGGTGAAAGACTTTTCACATTTGTTACATTCATAAGGTTTCTCTTCTGTGTGTCTTCTCTGGTGCAAAGTGAGGTATGATTTCAGTCTAAAAGTCTTCCCACATTTATCCCATTCATAAGATTTCTCTTCTGTGTGAGATCTCTGATGTGTGCTGAGAGGTGAATTCTGGGCAGAAATTTTATTACGTTCCTCATATTCATAAGGTTTGTCTTCTCTTGGAGATCGAGGTTGGAGCGTCAGGTCTGACTTCTCAGAAATTAGTTTTCACACTTGATGTACGCATCACATATCTCAGGATATTTGCTCTGAGGTATTGTAAGGCATATTTCATTACTGGAAGATTTCTCACACTCACTACATGTATGAGGAGTCTCTCCTGTGTACATTTTCGGATGTGTAGTGATGGTCGGTGTTAAGTACAATATTTTTCATCACACAGTACATTTAGCAGTTTTCCTCCCTCCCTGAAGAATTTCTTGGGCAGGGAGAACAGAATTATGTTACTGCAGATCTTTTGGACTGTCACAATCAGGAATAAAATGCTCTGAATATCCGATGGATTTTTTAAGAACAGGAGACATACGAGATCTATATGCAGCATGCATCTCATCAGGCTTAGGAGACAGAAGCATGTTCTGACACTTAGTGAACTCCTCAGTCCTCACCCCTAAGTTGTTACCGTTATTACTAATCAGCTCTGGATTATGTGTAGAGCTCAAATTTAAAGTTGTTGCTAATCTCACGTTTTCCTCCACTTCGATACTACTTGCAACTGCTACTTCACAAAGACATTCATGGGGACTTTCCTGGCAAGTCTTGAACACATTTTCCATTACCTGGACATCTAAAATGAGTCATAGAAAAAAAGACACAAACATACATGAGATACAAATATTCCTTACTGTAAAGGTAATGACTTTACTTTCCCATCCTAAGTGTTAGATATTTTAAAATATAAAAGTGGAAATTGATTTGTGAGAAATATATGCTTTTCTCCCTAACATATTAAGAAAATGATATTTTACGATGACCAATAGTGTTTTTCTGTGTTTTAGTTCTCTTTTTATACCACAGGAAATATTTATTGAAATTACCCAACTATGTATTGCTACAGTTTTAAGCTGAGTACTACCTATAGTATACCTGCAGCTGTTTTTTTCAAATACTGTTTTGTTTATACATTGAGGAATAGCTGCCTTTCTTTTATTTTTGAGAAATAATCTAAATATTGGGCTGTTTTGCGTCTTTTTAAAACCTTCTTTTCTTTTCTTTTTTTTTTGTAGTTCATAGGCATCGGCCCTGTCCCTGAACACTTCAGCAGAAGACTATAACCCCTATCCTTGAGCTACAGCCCCACTCCCTGTTTTCTAGAGTTAACTACAGATAAGAGTCTCAGGTCCTGAGTAGCAGATAGGATTACCTTACCCAGTTTCAATGCTGTTTGCTTATTATCCATTAAGTGAGGAACACGAATTTTTTCTAGATTCAGCGGCCACAAGTTTGGTTTATATGTCTGTTTACCTTTGATCCAAGCAAGAACGATTCTTGAGAGTAAGGACTTACACCTAAATCCCTTCAGTTACAACTTCTTACTAAAGTCTCAATTTAGGTATTTGTGGGAATTTTGAAATTTGTTTCTTTCCATTTGAAGTCTTATAAAAATTCCTTTTCTAACACTCCTGTCCCTCAGAACCATGGAAGACCAGAAAATCTCCAGCTCATTGTCTAGTTAATTTTCTTATGTTGATTGAAACTTTGTTGTTTTTTTTTCCTTCCATTCCTGGGTTTGAACTTAGGACCTAACCACTGTCCTTGGGCTTTCTCAAGACTAGATCCCTACCAATGAAGTCATTACTTCCGGCTTTTTCTATGTATGTGGTAATAAGGAATTAAACCTGTGTCTTTGTGCATGCTAGGCAAGCACTCTACCACTAGGCTCAATTTCTGGTGGAAAGGTCTGGTTCTGAATACCAGTCTCTTCCTACCAGCAAAAAGATATTATCCTTATCAGAGAATAATGCCCTGACTTCTTCCTTGTTTGCTCAATCATTTATAGTCTTGGTTTAAACAAATGAGATATCATTATTTCTTTCTTTCTTTCTTTCTTTCTTTCTTCCTTTCCTTCCTTCCCTCTTTCTTCCCTCTTTCTTCTTCCTTCCTTTCTTTCTTTCTTTCTTTCTTTCTTTCTTTCTTTCTTTCTTTTTTCTTTCTTTCTTTCTTTCTTGGTTTGCAGTCATGGGACTTGAATTCTAGACCTGGCTGTTCTTCCTGAGCTCTTCAGCTCAAGGCTACTGCCCTATGTCTTTAGCCTCAACCCCACTTCTCATTTTCTATTGGTTCATTGGAGAGAAGAGTCTAAGGTGTTTTTGTGATAGGTCAGTCTTTGAACCTTGATCCTCAGATCTCAGCCTCCTAAGTAGCTAGGAATACAGGCATGAGCCACGGGCTCATGGCTTTCTCATTTTATTTTGTTTCACAGTGATTTCTACAGAGAAATCTAACTTTAACTCTACTGCCACATAGATTCATTATATCACCCTATGATTCTTGGTGCTGGGGGTTTGGGCTAGCATGCACAAAGACCTGGTTCAGTTCCTTGGTACTACATACAAAGAAAAAGCCAGAAGTGGTGCTATGACTCAAGAAGTAGAGAGCTAGCCTTGAGAAAACCCAAGGACCATGCTCAGGTCCTGAGACCAAGCATAGGATTGGGAAAAGAAAATGATTCTTGATTCATTCACGAAGAATTCCATAGGTTCCACACAGGATTTAGGGTAACTAAGAATATTATTGCTCAGTACATCACAACATGAACTTACCAATGGGGCTCAGGCTCCAACATCAATATGAAGATGCATTCACTCACCTGTGATATTCTTGTCAGAGGAATTTCCTATCCAGAGTTCTGCACAGTGCTCTAGCTTGTCAATTAATACAGGTTTGGGAACAAGGGCCCTGTGAGAATTATTTCTTATGCTGTGTCATCATTACTTTAAGTTCACAGACATCCTACTCACAAGTTATCTATTAATTTTTTTTCTCATTTCTCAGTGGCTCCATGGTTGACTTTTCCCCAGCTCTGGATTCATTTTGTACGGCATAAACTTAGCTGTCTTGCTCAAGGCTAGAAAAATACCAGTTTGAGTCCCAGTTCCACTTACATGCATAGGTCTTCATGCATGCTAGGCAAGCACTCAACCACAAAGTCAAACTCTTGACACTCCACTAACATTTTTGAGGGGTTACTTGGAGTTATAGAGTTTCATGGCAATTTTTATGCCATTGCTGGCTTCAAATTAGAATTCTTAGATTTCTTCCTCCTGAATATTTTAAGATTACAGGCATGAAAGATTGCACCTAGTGCCAGGTTTCCATTATAAACTCACTGTTTAGTGATTTGTAGATCCTATTTCCAATAATGATATATATTCTATTCTGGATTGTTTATCCACTTACAATTACTGTGTAAGTTTGGAATGTCGTCTCCATTAGAGGAAACATAATTTAGAACTGTTGTCAAAGTATCCTGAAGGTATCCTGAAGAATGAGTACAAAATTACCTTAGGTTTTCTTTAGAAAGTAATGATATTTCTCAGGGCCTGGAATCTTTCATTTAAATAGTATTGAATGTTTGATAAACATTCACGTATCTGCAAAATAACAAGGCACTTGGCCTTGCAAGTGAATTTGACTTTTGCTCACCTAAGGACACCAGGTTGCTGTGGGTCTTAGGCATTACATCTCTGTACAGAGTCTTCTGAGCATTGTCCAGATGCTGCCACTCCTCCCAGCTGAAATCCACAGCTACATCATCAAATGACACCAGCTTCTGGAATGGCACATTTTCAACAAGTAATTAACACCGATTTATAAACACACCATGTCTGGAATTTTATTGTTTTTTTGTTGGAATTTTATTCCTTTACTTAAATGTTTAGACTTACATGAAATATTAACCTGAAAAGCTTAGGGATGGTGCCTAGGCCCAGAGTTCAAGTCCCAAGACCCACAAAAAAATAAAAAGGCAAGCCAGGTGTTGGTGGCTCACGCCTGTCATCCTAGCTACTCAGGAGACTGAGATCTGAGGACCATGGTTCAAAGCCAGCCTGGCACAAAATTCCATGAGACTCCTTTCCAATTACCCACCATAAAATGTTTAATGGCTTGTGGCATATCATGGTAGAGCAATTTTGGTATCGACAACAATATGTCGGGGGAGTAGATTTAGGTTATAAGTGGAATTATTCCATTGAAAAGGAACTACGTTATATGATGACATATGCTGGTACTGTGAGAATATTGCAAAATCTTAGGGTATCAAGTAATAACACTGTGAAGTACACCCAGAATGTTAATTTTCTATGTCAGGCATAGTAGTCACTTGGGGAAGAAACTTTTTTGCTTTTTTTTGGCTGGGGGATTCGTAAGGCTTGAACTCTGGGCCTGCGCACTGTTCCTGAGCTCTTCAACTCAAGGCTATCACCCTACCTATGAAGCCACAGTGCCATTTCCCATATTCTAGTGGTTAACTGTAGACTAGAGTCTCATAGACTTTCTAATGCCCAGGCTGGCTTTGAACCAAATCTTTAGATATCAGCCTGATATCTGAGTAGCTAGGATTACAGGTAGAAGTCACTGCACCTGGCAAGAAATTTATTTCTTGCTGTTTTATACTACAAATTTACTGTATGTTTTACTTTTTCAAAAAGACTGAGGATGACCTTCGTTCTGTATATAATGGGAAGAGGGGTAGGGAGCTGTGAGCAGAAGAACTGAGGGGCAATACTCAGGGTAGGACAATAGCCTTAAACTAAAGAGCTCACGGCCCAAGGTCCAAGCCCCAGGACTTTCCCCACTAACCCACAAAAAAAGGGAAAAAAATTGGAGATTGGAGAGGATTTTCTAAAAAGAATATATAGAAATAGTAGTTCAAAATGTAGAAAGAAGTTCAATATTAACAGTCATGAGAAAAATTAAAATTACAATGAAATCATTACTTTAAATATGTTAATATAAATATAGTTTTAAACAAAAAGATCTACATATACACACACAAACACACACACACGCACGCATACAAAAAAACAACTTTCAAAGTCTAACTATTACTGGGAAGGTAGTGAGAAGAAGTAGAACTTTGGAATAGTTCTGCAAGGAATATAAAACAATCAAAAATTGCATGGAGAGTGCTAAAAAAGTACTAAATATAGAAGTACATAGAAATATGGTCCAACACTTCTATTTCTAGATTTGTACCTAACGGAAGAGAAAGCACAGACTAGAACAAATATGTGGAGAATCAATTCACAACTATTAATAATAATCAAAAGATAGAAATATGCAAAAGAATGCATTGAAAAGGAAGAACATTTTAATATATTTTACAGATGAATCTTGATTACAGTAAACTAAAAATACAGCAGTCATAAAGGAAGAGCTAGGGTATGTTTTCCCTTCCAGAGCTTCCAAGGATCAACAAATCCTTAGAGCCAAAAAGCACGATGGTTCCAGAGAATGGAGTAGAGAGGAGCTGAATGTTTAATGATTATACATGGAAGATGAAAATTGCTCTAGATGGGTAGAATGAAGAGAGAACTGTACCCTAAACAATGGTTATGTAGCCACACAGGATGGGACACACCTATACTCCCTGATCTTGGGAAACTCAAGAAGTTTTTCTAGCCATCCTAGATGCATGGAAAGATCTATCATAAAAACTAATGTGGAGGGGCTGGGAGTTTGGCGTAGTTGTAGAGTGCTTGTATGAAGACGAAGGTTCAATTCCGCAGTACCACATACACAGAAAAAACCAGAAGTAGTGCTGTGGCTCAAGTAGAAGATCACTAGGCTTGAGGAAAGCTGAAGGACAGTGCTCAGACCGAGTTCCAGCCAAAGGGCTTGTTTAAAAAAAACCAGAAAGCTGAGCAGGATGGGGTGGTGGCTCACTTCTATAATCCTAGCTACACAGGAGGCTGAGATCTGAAGATCAGGGTTTAAAGCCATCCTGGCACAAAAAGGCGTGAGACTCTTATCTCCAATTTACCTCTAGAAAATGGGAAGTGGGGCTTGGCTCGAGGGTAAGGTGGTAGCCTGGAGCTGAAGAGCTCAGGGATAGTGCCCAGGCTGAGTTCAAGATCTATGACTCACCAAAAAAAAAAAAATAATAATATGGAAAAATTTGGATTCTGTGAATTTTATCAGGCATATAAATGTCTTTTTTTGCTGTTGAAATAACAAATTGTTTGGAAACATTTGAAAAGTTTTTACCTAGAAATGTACACTACAAATGGAATTAATAACAAACACAAAATATGCAAAAGATACAAATTATCACATTATGGGTATCCTGCTTCTGTATCTTTTCACTGACTCCTGTTCAAATGAATCACATATTCTGAATCATTTCTCCCATTCGATATATGCCACACATGTTAGCTTGTACTGAACTTCTTGGGAAATCAAAAGCAAATACTAAGCAAATGTGTGTTAGATTTTGTCAACAGTGATATTTCAAATATAAATCCCTACTCATTGCATTATTTAATATTAATGCCGGAATCTAACTTACACTGGCAGAATCTTCAATCTTTTGAGAATCTTCAAAAGTGTGTGTAAATATTTAGGATCGTTATGTCTTCCTGGGGGAAAGATCCCTTTAGTAGTATGTAGTCACCTTCTTTGTCTTTTCTTACTAATTTTAGTTTGAAGTCTATTGTATCTGATATGAGGATGGCAACTCCAGCCTGTTTATGGGGGCAGTTAGCTTGATAGAGTTTATGCCAACCTCACACTTTCAAAAGATGATTGTTTTTGGGTAAGATGTGTCTCTTGAAGACAGCAGAACGATGGCTCTTGCTTTTTGATCCAACTAGACAGCCTATGCCGTTTAATTGGAGAGTTAAGTCCATTGATATTGAGAGTTAGGATTGAGAGATATTTATTAGTTCCTACCATATTTAAAAGCTTTTAGTAGGGCCTGTGTCTTGACAGTTCTTGTGGTCCTTAGATGGTATACTGTTTAGGTGCCATTTCTTTCCCTATGTTGCGTTTATTTTGGTTTTCTATGTATAGAGCATCCTTGAGAATTCTCTGTAGTGCTGGTTTTGTTTTGACATATTGTTGCAGCTTTTCCCTGGAATGGAATGTTTTTATTGTTCCCTCAGTTATGAATGAGAGCTTAGCTGGCTACAGTATTCTTGGTTGGTAGTTATTTGATTTAAGGGCATGACATATATGCTTCCAGTCACTTTGTGCTTGCATGGTCTCTTCTGAGAAATCTGGGGTTATTCTGATTGGTTTGCCTTTAAAGGTTACTGATCCCTTTTCCCTGGCTGCCTTTAGGATCTTTCCTTTCGTTTCTATTGATCCAGTTCGGATCACAATGTGGCGGTGGGATGTTCTTTTCTGGTCAGGTCTGTCTGGGGTTCTAAAAGCTTCTCGTATCTGGATGGGCCTGCCCTTCTGGATATTTGGAAATTCTCTGAGATGATTCCCTGAAGTATATTTCCAATTCCATTGACCTCTTTCTCCACACCCTCCCCAATACCAACTAGCCTTAAATTAGGCTTTCTAATTGTATTTTGTACATCCTGAAGCACTATCTCACATTTCCTAGATATGGATTGACTCATTTTCTGTTCTTTCTCTATAATACCTAAATTATCTTCAGCCCCGGAAATCCTCTCCTCTGCATTGTCTAACCTGCTATCAAAGCTATCTAGTTTATTTTTCATCTCCCTTGCTTCTAATTGCTCACTTTTGATGCCTTGCACCTATTGTTTTAGATCGTGTATGGATTTCTTTATCTCCTTGATTTACTTTTGAGTGGTTAGCTCAGTAGCTTTATTTTCTTTGGACATTTGCTGGAGTTTGGTCACGTTTTTACTTGTAGATTCTATGAATTCATCCATCTTTCTTTGAAAAACCGTTATTATGGCCTCCTATATGGTTTCTTCTTTTTCACTTATCACCTTGTTTATGCTTTCCTCTTTTTCAGCTATGGCTTCCTCCATTATCTCTTTCTTTATATTTTCACATTTTCCATTAGTGATGTTTATCAGTTGCATTTGTGTAGCACTTAGAAGACTCTCCTCTAGGTCTGCCAGTGACTGTTCCATTGTCTGTTTACATTGGGTGGGGGATGTTGTTTCTTGATTTGACATTTTTCTTGAGTTTCTTGTTCTGCCCATTTGAAAATGGGAGCAAGATTACTACTAAATACGATTATAGTTTTTCAGATATAACCAACCTAGACCTCTGTAGCTGGCAGACACTAGATTTTCACATGTTTTGATTGGTATTATCACTCTTTCTTTTTGTGCACTTACAGACCAGTCTAATGCAACCACTGATAAGCAATTTATACCCAAAACAATAAG
Organism: Megascapheus bottae; assembly: GCF_031878675.1. Taxonomy (NCBI): domain Eukaryota; kingdom Metazoa; phylum Chordata; class Mammalia; order Rodentia; family Geomyidae; genus Megascapheus; species Megascapheus bottae. Next base: position 3,007,553 of record NW_028327641.1, on the reverse strand, counting down.
CCTCTCAATCCAATCTCTATTGTCTTTAAGTCCCTCTGAGCCTAGAGAATAATTAACCACCTACATATACAATATTGCTCAACAGCCATCAAGTGTAGATCCGTGCAGTATAAGGGTTCAAAGACAAGCAGAGGTCCAGAGATAGAAAAAAAGAATGAGAGAGGTCAGGGGAGGTACAAGAGGATTAACGTAGGAGTGTAAGAATATTGTAGTCATGAAAAAAAGGTATAGCATAAGGATAACTGACCTAAGTTGGTAAGTAGGTAGCATATTTGAGTACAAAGTTTGGAAAGTATTAGAATAAAACTTATGTGTTGCTGCACGACTAGCTCTTAGCCCAACCAGTGGCCTCACAGTGGACCATGGGATGGATCTGTTTTTCTTGTCTACGTTTAGGGAAAGGGGTATTTCACAAGATGCAGAAGTGAAGATTTCAGAAGCAAATGCTGTGAGTGAATTAGCTCGTAAAAAGCATTTTTATTTTCTTTTATCTTTCTGCCAGTCTTGGCGCTGGAATTCAGGGCCTGAGCATTGTCCTCGGGTTTTCTCAAGTCTAGCCCTCTGCCACTTGAGCCACAGTGCCACATCTAGATTTTCTATCTATGTGATACTGAGCAATCAAACCCAGATCTTCATGGATGCTAGGCAATCACTATACCACTATGCCAAACTCTCAACCCTGACATAGTAATTATAAAGTCATCATCATCATATCAAAATATCCTTTCTCCTACAAAGAATGAACACTTATCTATGTGTGTAATGCTTTTTTTTAATTTCACTAATTGTTCTGTGTTTTTCCCTCTTGCATTTTTTACACATGACAGCAAAGCTAATCATCAGGAAAAAATTGATTAGGATACAGAAACCTAATAATATCCTAGTAGATTGACGTCAAAAATATGTGCAAGATGCCCTGTGTGTTTGACCTAGTGGTAGAGTCCTTGGCTACCACGCAAAAAGGCTCAGGTTTTATTCCTCATTACCACATACATAGAAAACGCTGCAAGTGGTGCTGTGGCTTGGTGGGACAGCTAAAGCCTAAATAAAGCCCAAGAACAATGTTCACACTCTGAGGTCAAGTCCCAAGACTAGCCAAAACAAAAAAAATTCGACAAGGGGCATAATGCAGGCAGAGAAAGCACTGTGAAGCAAATGTTTTGCAAAGGATGAGGGCAATATTTACCCTTAAGTTTGGATCTTACCTAAGAAAGGCTCCTTGAGCCTGAGACCAGACTGGTAGTTGGGCCTAGTGGAAGACATTGGGATTGGACAAATAAGGTGTGCTGTTTACTACATCCACATGTATATTGTGAGATTGGAGGAGAGATTCAGCCTCCAGTATGTCTTTGGTGAGGTCTTCTGTGAGCAACGATCTTTGGTCATTGGTTCCTGAAAGCTAACCCTGCCTCCCTCACAATGGAACAGAATATGGAACCCTGGTAACCAAGCCACTGTAACTAACAACCAACACAAGCCAGCTCACTTGGCCTGTGGCTCAGGAGGAAGAAAGATGTTGCTGTGCTGTTGCCAAAGATCAGGAAACTCGAGTCTCAGGCATGGAAGTTGTGGATGTCTTACTCAAAGATGTACATGCTAGATCATTGCCAAGCCACAAATCCAGTGTAACAGGCCTTTCTCTAAGAAGAATGCCAGGAAAATCCAGGGCAACCAGATGAGGTATATTTCTAAGAAGAAATGTATTTGACCCCATCATCCTCCCCACACACTACAACTTTATTTTTTTTAAATTTTTTATTGTAATTAGTAAAATGGTTACATGATATTTGCCAGATAGAAGGTGCATTAATTCACATACATTGATACCCTTTCACATGTCTTGGTACCCATTTCCCTCCAACCCCACACCCCCCACCTGTCTTGGTTTTCCACCCTTCCCTATCAAATTTCAAATATCCAAATAAAAAAAATTCAATATATCAGATAACAAAGAGAGAGAACAAAGTGAGATCCTATACCAATATGGGATAACCAAGGGACAGCAAAGGAGATGAGAGACAACATAGTACATTAAGGACAACAATCATTCATTATGTGGTTTTTGTTTCAATATCCTGGAGGTCTTTTCAATTAGCTTCACATTATATGGCCTTATATATGGCCTTTTGCTCTATTGCAAATCTCTGCTAGTAGAGCCCTAGGTTTCTACTGATTATGACGAATGGTGGAAACCACTGAGCCTAACTTCCTTTGAGTCTGGCTTACTTCATTTCATATGATTTGTTCTAAGTCTTTCCATTTCCTAACCAGGGTCGCTGTCATACTTTCTGACAGCAGCATAGAATTCCATTGTGTACAAATACCACAACTTGTTGATCCACTCATCAACTGAGGGACATCTGGGTTGTTTCCATATCTTTGCTATGGTGAATAGTGCTGCAATGAACATTGTTGTGCTAGTGGGTTTAGTATGCCCGTGTTTCTGGATTGTTGTGTAAATGCCAAGTAGTGGAATTGCTGGTTCATAGGGGAGTTTATGTTTAGACTTTTGAGGCACTGCCACACTGCTTTCCATAGTGGTTGAACGAGTTTGCACTCCCACCAACAGTGTAGTAGTGATCCCTCCTGGCCACATCCCCTCCAGCATCTGTTGTCATTCGTTTTCCTGATCCTGGCCATTCTAACTGGAGTGAGGTGGAATCTTAGAGTTCTTTTAATTTGCATTTCTTTTATGACCAGAGATGTGGAGCATTTCTTCATGTGTCTATAGGCCATTTTTGTTTCTTCTTTAGAGAAGACTCTCTTTAAGTCTTTGGCCCATTTTCTAATGGGATGGGTGTTACTTTGGAGGTTAGTTTTGGAGTGATTCAATTTTTTGAGTTGTTGATATATTTTAGATATGAGGCCTTTGTCCGTTGTTTGGTTGGTGAAGATCTTCTCGCACTCTGTAGGCTTCCTGATTAGTTTACTAGCTATATTCGTTGCCATACAAAAGCTCTGCAGTTTAACGCAGTCCCACTTATCCAGCCTTTCTCTGATTTGTTGTGATTCTTGGTCCTTATTAAGAAAGTTTCGACCTGTGCCAAGGAGGCCTATTGTATCTCCCATTCCTTCCTGTAAACTTTTCAGTGTGTCAGCTTTTACCTCCAGGTCTTTGATCCATTTGGAGTTAATTCTAGTGCAAGGTGACAAAGAAGGATCCAACTTTCGTGTTCTGCAGGTGCTTAACCAGTTCTGCCAGCACAATTTGTTGAAGAGGCTATCTTTCTTCCATTGTATTTTTTGGCTCCCTTGTCAAAGATTAGGTGGCCATAGGTCTGTGTTTTAATACCTGGGTGCGCAGTTCTATTCCATTGGACTTCAGGCCTGTTCTTGTGCCAGTACCAAGCTGTTTTGAGAATTATTGCTCTGTAATAGAGTCTAAAGTTTGGAATTGAAATTCCTCCAGCGCTGTTCTTTCTGCTAGGAAGTGTTTTTGCTATACGTGGTCTTTTATTATTCCATATGAAATTTTGAATTGCCTCTTCTATTTCTTTAAAGAATGACATTGGGATGTTGATGGGTATTGCATTGAATTTGTAGATAGCCCTTGACAAGATTGTCATTTTCACAATGTTGATTCTTCCAATCCATGAGCATGGGAGCTTTTTCCATTTCCTTAGTTCTGCTTTAATTTCCTTTTTTAGGGTTTTAAAGTTTTTATCTAAACGGTCCTTTACATTCTTAGTTAAGCTAATTCCTAGGTACTTTACTTTCTTTGAGGCTATTGTGAAAGGAGTTCCTCTCACTCTTGGCGTAAAGGAAGGCAGTTGATTTGTGAGGGTTGATTTTATGGCCTGCTACCCTTCCAAAGCTTTGAATGAGCTCAAGGAGCTTGGGAGTAGAGTCTATAGGATTCTTTAAATACAGAATCATGTCATCTGCAAAGAGGGATAGTTTTATTTCCTCTTTCCCTACTTGGATCCCCTTTATGCTTGCTTCTTGCCTTATTGCACTGCCTAGGAATTCTAGTACTATGTTAAAAAGGAGTGGAGAGAGTGGGATCCTGAATGCTACCCCTTAGCACTTTTATGCAAAGCTTAGGCCTGTGGCATTTTAAGCACAATTCAAAGCTCTGTTTTTTGCTGGTTAATTAGAGGTAAAAATCTTATGGAATTTATTGCATGGCTGATTTTGAACTGGAATCCTCAGGTGTCAGCTTATCTTGAGTAGCTAGGATTACAGTACTTTTACAACCTGTATGCTCATACACATCGCTTCTGATCCAAACACTCATTGTTCAGTTTTACTAACAAGATGTGAGAAAAGATGATTGACTGTAATTTACTAGATGGGCTTCTAGTGAGTATATATTTCCACTTCCACTCTGAAGCCAGGGAAATGTTTCTGGTACATGTTTCAACTATCTCCCAAAGAGGAAATTATGTGTGAGTACGTTTGCTAGTATTTCAGATAGGAGATGGACTTTGGTGTTTGGAACCTGTTGGGCAGAGTGTATCAGCTGGGCTGTGATAACAGAGATGATGTTTCAGACAGGAATATTTTCATCCCAAACAGACTTAATCCAGATCCTTGGATTTTAGTCCTTGAGAAGATAGAATTACAAGTGTGAGCTGCCACCACCACCTGGTTCATTTTGGAAACCTTAATTGCTTCTCATTTGTTCCTTTCCTTTTTTGGAAGATTGATCTAAGCTGGCTGATTGTGCATCACAATGATCTGATTGGCCTCAGGAATTGCAAATATTGGTTTCATCAGAACGGAATGAATGAAGTTGATCTAAACCCAATAGTGTTTTCCTTCTGATAAATAGGGAACTTACCTATATCATTTTTCCTTGCATTTGCTTTCCCAAAGCAAGCAACATGTTTCTTAAAAACTATATTTCATGAGAATATTATAATTAGAAGCTATCTTCTGCACACTTCAGAATAGTCCTTGCATTTATAAACTTATATTACAATATTAGGTAGAAGAATGGTGACTGTTAGTTTCATAACTATTTCATATGTTTAACTCTTTAAGGCTCATTAACTCAAGAAGGGATTAAATACATTTAGATAATAGTAGAACATAGCTGCTGCTGATTTGATGTGTGTGCAGATGATACACAGATTTATTAGGATTACTCAAAAGTTTTTTTCAAAGTTTCAGTAGTAGACTGCTATGCTAACTGGAAGGTGATAGTAATGATGCTGAAATTCTATGAATCAGCTATGAAGCAGAATTTCAGCGGAGAGTATTTGCTAGGGACTTAATTTCTAAGACACATATCAAGAATATTGAACTATAACACCAAATGATGGAGGACTCAACGTCACATTTTGTTTATTTTATGCAAGTCCTGGGACTTGAACCCAGGGCCTGGGAACTGTCCTTAAATGTTTTTTTTTTGCTTCAGGCTAGTGTTCTACCACTTGATCCACAACTCCAATTCCAGATTTTTGGTAATGAACTGTAAATCAGAATATCATGCAATTTGTTTGGGCTGGATTCAAACCTGATTCTGTGTAGATAGGATTCCAAGTGTGAGCGCACAGAGCCTGGCTAGTATCATTCACCATTCAAGTCATGGGACTGCAATTCTGCACCTGGGTCTTGTCACTGAGCTTTTCAGCTCAAGACTACTGCCCTATCCCTTGAGCCATAGGGCCACTTCTGGGTTTCTGGTGGTTAATTGGAGATAAGAGTCACATGGACTTCAGTGCCAGGCTGACTTTGAACTGCTATCCTTGGATCTCAGCCTCTTCAGTAGCTACATTTACAAGTGTGAGCCACCATACCCGGCTAAATTATTTTTTAAGTTAATTTTTTTTGTTAAGTCAATATATAGTTGGCATACGGTTACATAAGTAATGAACACATTTCTTAAGAAAATTGCTATCCCCTCCCTCATTTTTCTCTGTTTTCCTACCCTCAGCCCCCGCTCCACCCAGATTGTTCAGTTCATTTCCGTTTAGTGTCTTCCAAGTATCACTGTTCAATTGGTTCACCCTTTTTCCTTTGTTTTTTTTTTTTTACCATTTTATTATACCCTCTCTATTCCCCAAATCACATAAACCTATGTACAAGACACAGGGTACCCGAATTCAACACAGTGACTACAGAGAATAAAACTAAAGGGAAAAAGAAGAAAAGAGGTAAAAAGCAAAGAAAATGAAAGAACATCATACAGTAGCTTAGAAGCAACAACACTGAAAAAAACAAAACATAAAACCTTGGGCTGAAAATGTAGTTGGCTAGCATGTATGAAACCCTGGATTCCATTCCTCAGAACCACATAAACAAAAACTGGAAGTGCCACTGTGACTCAGCTGCTAAATTTCTAACGTTCAGCACAGAGTGTCTCCAAGTGACAAAAATCTGTCACATTTAAGTCAGGCTTCAAAATTTTGCTAGGAACCAGTTACGTGATTTGGAAGAAATTCCAATTTTCAAAAAAATCACTAGCCAGGCGCTGGAGGGTCATAATTGTCATTATACTAGCCAGGGAGAAGGTGATTCAAAGCCTTTGCAAGCAAAAAAACGAAAACAAAAAAAACTAAGATTCTTCTCTCCACTTATCCACCCAAAAACTAAGTGGATTTGTGGCTAAAACTGGTACAGCATTAGCCTTGGAGAAAATGAACTAAGAGACCTTGCCCAGTTCAAGCTCCCCACCAAGAAAGAAAAAAAAAAGGAGTCCAGATACCTTACTTTCAAAAGTATATCTGGATAACTTAGTAGATTTTTCTGATCTTTCCTCATTCATCTCATGGAACCACATAATCTTGATCCTGATCTGACTAAGATCCTGCATTGTGCTTAATAAATTCATTCCACATATTCCAGTAGAATCTGGACAGTTAACAGCCACTTACCACTGCTTTATTCTACGTTTAGGCCTGTATGTCTTCATACCATCTACACAGTCAGCTATATCATCTTTCCAGAAGTATCATTGAGTGTAGAACACTCAGAACTAAAATAATTGCATAAAGATGTAATAAAACTCCTTGATTCATTAAGAAAATTTCTGTACCACTTAGAGCAAGTACATTAGTGGTATTTACCTCTAGCCTCTTTTTTAAAAAAAATTTCTAACATTGAATTTTACATCATATTTCAAATGTCATGTTTAACCAACAAGTATTCAAGAAGGGAATCGCTATACAATCACTGGCACATAAATTTTAGAATATAGTAAAAATTAAGCTGAGTCTTTGTATGTCTTAGATACAGATTAATCTATAATAAAACACATGTCTATAGAGTGTATAGTCTATCCTAGATTTTTATGTCTATGTAGTTATGTTTATATCTCCAAAATTATGTCCAGAACTTTGGGTATCAACTATTCAATCATCGCTGTACTACTGTTTGAAACTAATACCCATATATTAATGATACCATGTACCTTTTGTTCCTTGGTCTTGACTTATCTCACTCAACAGGATTCACTCTAATTTCATCCACTACCCCAAAAATGCCATTATTAATTTTTTCTGTGCAGATCTTCTTTTTATGTATTTATTTTTATTGTAATTTATAGAAGGGTTACATTATATTCACCAGATAGAATGTGCATTACTTCTCAAACTTTATACCCCATG